>NW_012118599.1:8902655-8909144 GCF_000951035.1 Colobus angolensis palliatus
CACTCCAGCCCAGGTGACAGAGCAAGACTGTCTAAAAAAACAAAACAAAACAAAAAAAAAAAAAAAAAAAAAGAAAAGAAAAGAAATTCCAGTTACTTTCCTCCATCCTTGACTTATCTCATTTTTTTTCTTTGAAGTTCAAGTAACTCCTGTGTTTGCTACTTTGCACCTTGCATCAGAACTTCAGTTCTTCTTGTTGCAGTTGTTTTGTGTTGGGAAACCATAATATTAATGATGCTTGAAGGTATCTTCAGGGGTTGTTTGCTCCTGGGCTTTTCCTGATGTCCAGGAATGCCAGTTTGGGTGGCTATGACTGGCAAAACTAAAAAGGGATATGGGCCCTTCTTACTGAGGCCATGAGACCTGACAGGTAATCAAGGAACTCAACTACTAATCAAGAACTTAACTGATGGCAGTAACATAGTCTCTGCTTTCTACTACCTTCTCTTTCTGAAATTGATGTTAAGGGACACCTGTACCCTCTCATTGTTGCTGCAAGGCTTGGCCAGACTTACCCTATTTAACATACATTCAGAAAGGTGAGCTGTTACTCTTTGTAGATGGACTGAACTTAACTTCTGTATTTACGACCGCTTTGATTTTTTCTTCCCCCAGCAAACCTAAACTGTACTATATCCCTCTGTTTCTTCTTACAATAGCTTCCTATTAAGGGCCTATCTTCTTGTTTATATTACGTCCTCAGAAGACAGGGGCTTTGTCCTTCTCATTTCTAAGATGCTAGACACAGAGTAATTGGTCAGTGAAACCTTGCTGATTTAAACAATTCAAAGACCCAAAGTGAACTTTATAGAGGCTTGTTGGATAACACCCCAAAATATTTCTTACTCTATTATTGACCATTCTTAGTGATTTATTAATTGTAAAAAAAAAAAATGAGCATGCTACTTGGAATTCTTTAGCTTTGCATTTAAATTTCAAATCTATCATTTATCTGTGGTATGATCTACACTTCTTGAGTTTCAATTTCCTTGTCTTTCAGATGGGATAATGATGCCTCTTTTAGAAGATTTTCATAAGGATTAAACTAAGTGACATAAAACTGTTAAGCATTATATCTGTCATATACAAGATGAATTTCCCCATCTTAACAATAAAAAGATTTGTTAATTATTTTTATATTTCTTTAATGTTATATTTTAAGTTCAAACTATTAATAACCATTACTTTTTAAATTATGCTTGCCTTCTCAAGCACATTTAAATTTTAGGAGCCTTTATTCTCCAGGTGAAAGCTAAATTTAGTCAATATTTTTCTAAGAAAATAATTTTTGATCCATGGTAATACATTAATATTAAACTGTTAAATTAAGTAACAAATAAATATAATTATTACTTTACTATTTGTCATGTTTACCTAGATTTACATTGCAAAAATTATTTTAACAAGAAATAAAATTATGGTCATTTTTGGTTTTATTCCTATATCAATGTTTGTGTATATAACTACAAAATTTTCAGTTGTAACAGTCAAATATTTAATCAACGCATTCTTTTTACACTGATTATTCTAGTGTATTAATTCTTACTTGTCTAAGGCAATATATATTTATTCTAGTCTTGTATTGAGTATATACTTCAATGCAGAGGAATTCTTGTGGTTCTCTTATGTTTAAATTCTCCAAGGTAGCATAGAAGACCTATCACAATATTGCCCCATGCTGTTGCTGTCTTCAGATTCATCTTTCAACTCCATCTCACATTTAGTTTCTTCTTCAAGCACAATGGCACAATGAATTTCCCTTTCTTTCTTTCTTGCTTGCTTGCTTGCTTTCTTGCTTTCTTGCTTTCGACATAGTCTTGCTCTCTGTTTTCCAGGCTGGAGTGCAGTGGCACCATCTCAGCTCACTGCAACTTCTGCCTCCTGGGTTCAAGTGATTCTCCTGCCTCACCCTCCTGAGTAGCTGGGATTACAGGTGCCCGCCACCACACCCAGATAATTTTTGTATTTTTAGTAAAGATGGGATTTTACCATGTCGCCCAGGCTGGTCTTGAACTCCTGACCTCAGGTGATCCACCAACCTCGGCCTCCCAAAATGCTGGGATTACAGTCGTGAGCCCCTACGCCCTGCCATGCACAAGGAATTTCAAGACATCCCTATGTACTGTGTGCCCTTATGTGTCTGTGCCTTCGCCAATTTTTTTTGTATTCAATCTCTATCCTCCTTTCTCTATCTGCTAAACGATTTCTTTTTCAAGAACTAATTGAAATGTCACTTCCTCCACCCTCAGATAATTAGTTCCTTCCTCCTCTGCACTTCTACAGTATTCTTCTCATAAAATTATTATAAAACTTAGGTTATCTTATAATTGATTTGTCTGCCTATCTATTAATATCTATCAGAAGCTTCTAGAGAATAGACCATATCCTATTCATCATTGCTTCCCCATAGCCTGGCACAGTGCCAACAAAAATATTGTAAATATGTCCAAGTAAATCTGTGTTTTTTTTAAGTGTGTGAGGTGTGGCATAGATATTTTAACTCTTGTTATTCAGATGATAATATGAGGTTAGGTTCCAAAATCACAGAGTAAATCAAAGCCCTAGCTGACATCAGAGAGCAGGCATCCTAACAACGGATGCATTGCCTTTGGCTCTCTATCTATGGATTTCACTCACACTCTACATTTCATAGAAACACAACAGTTATATTTCTTTTCTATTATTTATTTATTTATTTATTTATTTTGAGACGGAGTCTCGCTCTGTCGCCCAGGTTGGAGTGCAGTGGCGCAATGTCGGCTCACTGCAAGCTCCACCTCCTGGATTCACGCCACTCTCCTGCCTCAGTCTCCCAAGTAGCTGGGACTACAGTCTCCCGCCACCACACCACTCCTGGTTACTTTTTTGTGTAGTTTTAGTAGAGTCGGGGTTTCACCGTGTTAGCCATGGTGGTCTCGATCTCCTGACCTCTTGAGCTGCCCACCTTGGCCTCCCAAAGTGCTGGGATTACAGGAGTGAGCCACAACGCCTGGCCTATATTTCTTTTTTTAAAGAATATCACTATGGAATAGGTTCTCCTGTTCCACAAGAAGAGGTATCCTGTGTCAGACAGGTATATCTTCGTAGGTCAAATCCAAGGAAGTATTTGCCAAGACAACTATACGTTTTCAGTGTAAATGGATTTTCTTTTATACATATTATTTCTTTAAAAAACTTTATTTAGGTATACTTTATACATGTGAAGTTATGCTTCATAATTGGCATGTAAGAAAATGGACATGATAAAGTACATAATTTGGTAAGTTTTGACACATATATACCTCTATGAAATTATCAACACATCATGATAATGAACATGTCCACAATCCCCCAAAATTTTCTTATGTCCGTTTATAATCTATCCTACATCTTTATAATCTATACTACCGTGTCCCCAAAATGACAGTTCTTGCATTGATGTGTTTTCTGTCTCTATCAGTTTGCTTTTTCTAGAGTTTTACATAAATAGAATCATACAGTGTGTACTCTTATTATTTGGCTTGCCATTTTTCACTCAATTTAATTATTTTGAGACTCATATATTCTGCTACACATATCAACAATAATCCTTAAAGTCACTTCTTCCTCTAACCTGCTATGATTTCAAGGAAGAGAAACCATATTTATCTGTTATCTTAAAATATCATTATATTTACTCACATTTATCACATTACCCCAACTCTTCCTTATATTCTTAGTCCATCAATCACATTTCTTTCATTGTATTGTCCTTTGAGATATAATCTTTATTCAATCACATATCTTGGAAAGGAAGGATTTGAAAGGCTATCCTCAAGTATTTAGGGAGGGAAAGTCATTTCTTGACTTGTCAAATCTGTATATCTCTAATGTTCTGCCAATGCTGCTCCTAGTTGATTGTATTATGCAGCATTCAGTGGGGCCTTTGCAGACTTCCTTATTTTCTAATTGGTCTCAGTGTTTCTTCGTTTTATGTGTAATGTAACCCTATATCCTATTTCTTCCCCTTATCTATCAACCCAGCAGAAAATTATCCTAAAATTGCCCAAACAAGTTCCCTCAAGTGGATTCTTCTCATCGTCACTGCTCATGATTCATATCTTCATTTCCTTGCATTACTTCTTCACAAATTAGTCCTTTGGTTGCACCATAATACTGTCATTCGTCCCTGTAACTTTCTTTTTTGTGACTTTGTTTTTCAGAGAAAGAAAGAATAGGATGCTACTGGTAGAATACATTCCTTTTTATCTAAAATGCTCTTTCTCTTTCAGTTCCATTTTTACCAACCATTTTTTTTTTCTAGATTCAGTTTGAATTTCTTTCTAAATCTTCTGAAATACCTCCATTTTAAATCTATGCCTCTTTTCTATGTACTCCCATAACAATTCATATGCACCCCTATTACACATTTTATGTCATTAATTTTCTGGTAGGATGAAGTATGCATAAGACTATTTTCTTGCTTCTTGCAGGCTCTCAAACGACAGCTTTGAATCTTTGAAAATGCCTTGCATTCATGGGATGGTCAATAAATATTATTTCAGCAGCTTCAGTGTCATTCTCCCTTCTCAAAGCAGATGTAAAAGCTTCCATGGTGACCTTCCCATCATCCCTATTCATGGACCAGTAGGTCTCTTTATAGTCAGTTTCCTTCTTCTCCTCGCCATTGTTTCTTCCTTTAAACTTATAGATAATTAATATATGAAGGGGGAGAAAAGGAGTGACAATGTAACATGAGGTGATTATATCTAAGATTAAAAGTGGACAGAGAGGTGGTCAGATTTAATAAAAATTCTTTTCCAGCAATTTCTCCCATCCTATACCTTGAAATTACATGAGGAGAAGCAATATTATTTCTTCTGCCTAATGGCAGACTGCTTTGATGTATTTTAAATTATCACCCATTCTTGACACATCATTTTACAAATCCACCTCTGTGTAGTCCCCAATACCTTTGTCCTGCTTGCCAAAAAAAAAAAAAAAATGAAGAAAAAAAAAGGAAAAGAAAAAACAGTGAACTTTCCCCCAAAGATAGGAAATAAAAGTTAAAAAGTTTAATTTCTATAATACTTTAAAATGCATTCTATGGCTTGGAGTGATTCACCTAACTGTCCTGAATTCACATTTTTAAAAAGAGAACTGCTTGAGCAAGTCACTTTACCTTTTGGGGATTTCAATTCTTCACCTGAAAAATGAAGGGGTTTGAAGTAGATGATCTCTGAAGTTCCTTTTATCTTCAAGCATCCATAAATCTGTGACTCTATAATATGTGCCTTGCAGGAATCCTGCAAGAATTAATGCTTTTAAAATAATTTAAGACTCAAGGATGAAAGGTTTTATGTTAGTGCCAAAAACTATTTTTATCAAGTGAAGCATGCCAGGGAAGTCTGTTGTGCCTGGGGATAGCTGCTGTCAGTGGCATCCCCAGCACTGCCTGTGCCCAACACAGCCCCAGATAGTAAAAGAGAATAAAAAGAATTCCACAGATGGAGCCAGAAATCATAGTGAATAGAGAGCACAGACATTCCTAAAATTCAAACAAGATCATGACATGATAACATGATACACTGATAATCTGTTCATGCAAACGCTAGTGCTTACAGAGAAGCGTTCATGAAAGGATCTTGCCTTGGTGGCCTCACTAAGACCCATTCCCATGCCAGGGAAGGGGAGTTGGTGACATTCCTGTGTATCTGCTTGCACAGTGTATTCCCCATGACTTTTTGTGCTAAAGCTGTCCTGTCCTGACCCTTTCTGCCCTATCAAAGCAAACCTGTTTGGTACCCCCATTTTGGTTACCTAAGTAACTAAAGTGATTATCCAATCATAGATTAAGATGTCAAGACAATTTATAAATTATTAATTTGATTTTTCACATTTTGCCTGAGAGTAGTCAATGAGCTATCAAAAGTTATAATTAATACATAGTTAGTCCAGGACTGAATAGCAGGTCTATGACTCATAACCAGTAGTTATTTCACCACAGCTTATTATCTTAATATTCTCTTGTCTTAATACCTCTCAATACTGGTTGATGGATGTGTAATGAATCCTCTAGCTGTATATTGACAAAAGGCTTCAATGTTTAAATGCAAAATATAAAGTAGATAGTTTAGCATTTGGCAAGGCCAGTGGAGAAGATATTGTAAATTAACACTGCAAGAGCTGTTATGAATTCCTCCACGCCATCTAGGGATAATAAAGAAACCATGGCTAATAGACTTATCTCATCAGTGGATTCCTATTTTAATTTCTGCCTGGATTTCATTTTCCAAATATGGAATGGGAAAATTACAATTAAAACCACTGAACTCAGAGAATCATTTTTGTTCAGGGTAGATGAACGCCAGCAAATTTAGGACAGAAGACAGATGTATGGAATGTATTAGAGTAAGATGTACTGTGAGATTTTATCTAGGTCTTTACTGTGTGTGTGTGTGTGTGTGTGTGTGTGTGTGTGTGTGTATGTGTGTACTCTTAATCTGGGGATCTTAAAAAATAGAATTTCTC
>NW_012118599.1:8909594-8938593 GCF_000951035.1 Colobus angolensis palliatus
AAGGAAGGAAGGAAAAACAGAAAAGAAAAAGAAAAGAAAATTTCTGCTTCAAAAGACCTTGAGTGTGGTCCAAGGTTCTGTACTCAGGTGATGCTGATGCTACCAGTCTGAGGACCACATATTAAATAGCAGTGCTCTACCTTTAGCATGCTTCAGAATTACCTGAAGAAATTCTAATTTTGCAGAACTTCTGATTCAGAAGTTCTGGGTGGGGCCTAAGCAACTATCTAACAAGCTCCCATGTATTTGATTGAGGTCCATATTTTGAATACTACTACCCTATACTATGAGCATTCCTTTTATAATTTCATTTTTATTATTACCTTTACTTGCCACTCAACAATGACAATAATGATGCTTTTTGTTTTAGGTTAAGGAGAGTAAAAGTCATAAAAAATTTAAAAGGTTAAAATGAGTGCCTAATATATACTAACACATAATGATTTTTGTTAATCTGTATGTTTCCTCACATCAGTAATCCTAAATAATGATAATTTTGCCAAGGTTTACTTTGCTATTGGTGACCATCAACCCAGAAGATATAAGTTATCAGAAATTGCTTACTGTGAAATTTTCAAATGAAATTTAATAGAAAAAGCGATTATGCTAGACACTTGTTTGTAAGTGTGAGCCTGAAAACTTTGCTGCAAATTAAAGTTGTAAAAAATGGACTGTATTTAAATAATGTGGGAGCATGCTCTTTTAAAGGATGACTGAACATGCTATTGTGACTTTACATCTGTCATGAATGAAGCAATCAAACCAAGACTGAAGTGAAACAGTTGATGAATATTACATGTGACTTCTTTTAATGATTTGAACATTTATGGAGCCCAGCTCCCTACCAATGCTCATTCTACATTATGATATATTGTCTGCATTATTGAATGGCCAGCCCTATGCATGGTGATTTTAGGGGATTCAGAAGCCCTGCATACCCTGGTTTTCTCTTGGAATAGTTCTTTTACCCCTTCTGAGATTTTTTTCCCAGCCTAGTGTAGAAAAAAATCATAGGCTTTGGAATTAGGCAGGTCTCAGTTAAAATCCTGGCACAGATAATGACAGAATAACCTCTATGCTTCTGCTGCAAAATAGCACCAAAAATATCTGCCTGACAGTGTTGTTGTGAGCATTAGAAACAATATAAGTTAACTATCCTTTACTTAAATAAAACGTCCAGCAGGTAGCAGCTATTTTCTATGGAGGAGCAATGTTTTCATAAGCTTCCCGGAGAATGACCTTCCCTCCAGACAAATCCAATAATCATGTAAAAATGACAAATGTTAATATAAAAATATAGATACAAAATACAGTAGATATGTAGTGACTCTAATAATTGCATGCATTTCTGAATGCCTATTTACTTAATATTTTTTATAATTAAATTTGGAATTTCTAACATTAAATGCATCACCTACTCTGAACTTTAAACACACAATAATAAATTTTTATAACAGTGTAGATTCTGAATTGACTATATCAGATATTATATTAAGAACTAATACATACTGCATATTCTACATCTACTGATAAGGACTGAAATTGGAGAAATAGTTCTGAGAAACTATAGAAAATAGTGATGAACATTTAAAAATAAAATCAAATTGAGTCTTCAGCTAAAAGAGACTTCTGAATCAAACAAGGCAGATGGAAAATATTAAAGAAAGAAAAGAATAGGATTTTTAGAAGAGGCAAAGTAATTACAGGTAGTTCAGAATGTGGACAAATGGCAAGCCCTAATCATTATGGTAGGCATAAGATGAGACACACATGAGACATAAAATTGTGATTCACAACTTTGGGAATAGGAATTTCAAATACAATTGATAAATGCACTGAATGCTGTCACAATGAATAGGTTTTGCTCAACTGGTTGTGTGAGATATCAATACTATTTAAAGAGCTGATTAAGTGGATTGGCATTTAAGAACAAAAAAACTACAAAATCATATACAAGATTGCAATTCAATAATGGGTCAATAAAGGTGAAAATTAAAACAATAATCTATACATTAGTTTTCAAAAGATTCATCATTGGACTCTAATCATATCTGAATATGATTATTAGTTGTCTTTATAATGACTATATGATTAAATGCATTATTAAGTGTTAATATTTTATTATCAGTAACTAAAATCTGTTAAAACAAAAATGTCTGTGTGGGTATAGCTATTGTGATTCTTCTTTATCTCATAGAGACAGAATAACAGGATTTCAACCTATTCCACTACTTAATTTGTGATCAAAATTTCCCAGAGTCTCAGAGTTCAATATTATGGAAAGTATTAAACAAAGAATACTTAGATTATTCCTAAAACCTTGTCTGCTTTAGAATAAAGACATTGTAAATTATTCTGCTATCACTACTATTTAATTGCTATTAGTCTTTTGGAAATTTCTGCCCTTGTTACTACTGATCTCACTCCATTATGGCACTGGTATACCTCTGTCTTCAACATGGGAAAGCTTGCATCAGAGTAATGATTACCCCCATTCCTATTTATTTATTTATTTATTTGTTTTGAGATGGAGTTTCACTCTTGTTGTCTAGGCTGGAGTGCAGTGGTGTGATTTTTGGCTCACTGCAACCTCCGCCTCCCGGGTTCAAGTGATTCTCTTGCCTCAGCCTCCTGAGTAACCTGTATTACAGGTGCCTGCCAGTACACTTAGCTAATTTTTTGTATTTTTAGGAGAGACACGGTTTCACCAGGTTGGCCAGGCTGCTCTCGAACTCCTGACCTCAGGTAATCCACCTGCCTCGGCCTCCCAGAGTGCTGGGATTACAGGAATGAGCCACTGTAATGGCTCACGGAGCCATCCCCCATTCCTTTAAACTAGAGATTTGGACAAAGTTTATGTGACAGGAGAAAAGAGAGCTAATTTTGACTGTGTGAAACATGTAAATTTTCACTGCACTAAAACCACAGTCTTTTAGTTCATCAAATGCTTAATGGTATTCCTACAAGATTTGTCAGACTTAGCTAGATTTTTGCTGATTTTCATATCACAGCTTTTAAAAGATAACTCACCTTCAATAACTTTCACATTTACACAATCATCCAAACGTAGGAGCATTCATTTAATGCACAGCTTTTGTTTGCTCTATTCCATAGTTATCTTTAATACTATCGATTGACAGTCATTAAACAGAACCCAAAATGTCAATTGCTTTTTATGAAAGAAAGGAAATATTGTAAACTACGAATCACTTACCCATTTCAGAACTTAGGATTTTCATTAAATAGATTTCCTTAAACCAAATCAACCTGTTTGTTGAGCATCTAAATTATGTTAAGAGAGAAAAATTAATCATTTCTGATTTAGGGGACCCACCCTTCCAAATGGGGCACACTAAAATACTGTTAAATAAGACCTCTAAAAAACACAAAGAATATTGCGTTGTGTTTTATCAAATCAACAAAACACTACATGCTACCTTATAAAACTTACAGGAAATGGCAGGGAATCTATGATCCTGAGTTCCCTTGTTGATGTGCTTGTAACCTAGCATGCCCACTCAAAATTTTATTTTGATTTTTGAAATAAAATTATGGCTACAGTCTTACTTTACTGCAGCCAATTGGGTTATATATTTTTAAATAACATTAATATTTTTACTGATAAGTTATTTGTTTTTATGTCAGTATGTTCTGTATACTACATGATTTAACTAAAATCTAACTGCTTAAGGACCACCATATAATAGTTCCATTAAGACTAAATATGCATAGACACAATGATTGACCCATGTCTTACTGGCCTAACTCAAAACTAATAACTGAAGGAAAGGAGAGCTCACACAATAGCAGGTTAATTCTTTTTGATAGGTATGACTTTTTTGATTTGCTTTGGCAGCTTCCTATTTAGAATAAATATGCAGGCTTTGAAGAAAGATAATTCTGAATTTGAATCCAGGCTCTGCCATCTAGTGGTTATGAGACCTTAAGAAAATTATTTATCCTCTTGGAGCTTCAATTAGTTTATCTAGAACTCTATAACAATGATTACTGCCCACCTAGGACTTTTTTGAAGATTAAATAAGACAATGTATGCAAGGGTCCTGTCTCTTACTAAGGGTCCCATGAATGTAAATTAGTATAATTAACATCATTAATATTAATAGCATCATTGTTACATTATAATTCCTTATTAGTAAATTATATAGTAGACAACTTGGTTTACGAAATTTGTTATTTTATTGCTTAAAAGCATAAAGGTACTAGTTATAGTTATAGAGGAAAAAACAACTACTAAATATAAGACTCAGAGTGCTGGAGCTGCTGAAAATACTGGATAGACTGAAGATACTGGATAGACCAGAGGAGAAAAAAAACTGAAAGATAGTCACAAGGAGTTGACATCAAATCCATTTCACATTTTTCTGGTCTGAGGCTAGACCTGTCCTTAAACAAATGCCATTTCACATTACTGCGCAGACAAAGACCTAGGCATGGAAAAGAGGGGAGGATTGGTTGGTAGGTGATAGGAGTGGAATCAGCAGCAGTCTCTGTGTCTACCATATCAGTGTTTTAAGTGCTAGGCTTCTCCAACTCTGCTGAAAGCCTGCTTTGGAACAAACAGTTCTTTTATATTTAATATATAAGTTTGAAAATAATAGTAACTAAAGACAGTATTAACGTGAAAAGATTCTTATTTGTCCATTGAGAAAAGGACAAGAATAACAAAACTGGTAGGACAGATTTTAACATTTGTGGGCTGATTTAAAAATACATAGCAACCACAGAGCATCAAGGTGGAATTATTTCATTTCTTTCTATGTATTGGCTGTTTTCCTTGATAGACATACTCACTGTATAACTTTATAAGTCTGAGTCTTTTTCCTCCATGAAAATAAGAAAAGCTAAGGGGGAAAATGCAAATGCCACTTTTTGTTGACATCATTCTATTGTCTCCTACTCATAGACACAAAATGTTTAGTTCATTTGTAAGCAGACTTGCTCTGAAAAATAAGTGAGTATCTCTTTTTCTTTTTGCCTCCACAATCCCTGTTCTGCCCTGCTATTTTCCATTGATGTATTTTAGGAAAAAAAACCCAGAAATTGGTAATATTTCCTCGTATTTGAATTTTTTGATTTTTATGAAAGAAGATTCTTCTAGTGCAGGAGTCTGCCAGCTACAGCCCAAAGGCCAGATTCAGACTGCTACCTGTTTATTTATAATTTGTAAACTAAGAATGGGGTTTTCTTCTTTAAATTGTCAAGGTAAGAAAATAAGAAAAGAATAATAATTTTTTGCAAGTGAAAAATGTATGAAATGCAAATGTCAGTGTCCATAATTAAAGTTTTATTAGGACATAACTCTGCTCATTTGTTCATGCATTGTCAATGGCTGCTTTCATACCGCTGCAGCAGAGTTGAGTATGTGACACAGACCACATTTTGCACTCTCATTGCTTTGCACTGCTATTTGGTTCACTGTAAATCATAGTGACACAATTATAATTCTACAACATTTCTGATGCTGTGAATATTGCTGTACCACATTTTTAAAATTTGTTGTTACACGTCATGTCAAAACAAAAAAAAATTAGACTCTGAATGTTGCAGTCTTATAGTACAATGGAGTGTGGATTATTTCATTGTCAAATTAGATGAAAAAAAATTGTTTTTTAAGCAAATATTATCATTACCAGACTAAGCAAGCATCATATCTCTAACTCAGAGATAAACAGCAATCTGAAAAAAATAGAACATTGTAAATGGAATATCTTATCATGATAGAATTTCTTCAAAAAATAAAATGCAAAAATGAGGCCACAGCTGAATTTCTCAGCAGCTCACTTATCAGCCAAGCAAGGAAGTCCTTTTGCTGATGTTGTATTATAAAATCATGAGTGATTGCAACAACTGAAGAAATGTAGCTAGAGAAAGTAATTAGGACTATCAATTTTCTGGCAAGAACAGTTTCTCAAAGAACTGAAAACACTGTGAGTATATCAATAGTCAGCTAAAAGTGAAAAAGGCAAATGATCTTGAGAGGCTTTTCTTGACTCTTGATGATCAACTCATGTTATCAATACTAGTCAGTTGTTCCTGATTAGAGAAGTCAATGGCAAGTTTGAAGTGACTGGAAAATTAACCTCTATCAATATGCTTATACATGAGAACGTTCTCAAAAAAGCCAAGAAAACACTAATTAAGCACTACCTGAAGTGGAATCTGCTAAGATGTGTTATAACTGATGGTGATAAAAATATGTATGAAGCAGAAAATAACTTAATTTTTATAAATTTACAAAGCTTGTGAAAATGTAAGGTATTTAAACCCCTTGCTATGCATTTATTATTCATCAGCAAGTACTTCGCAGAAAATATTTGAATCTGTTGTGTGCTATGGAACCATATCATCAACAGTAAATTTCCTTCACTCTTGCAGACTTAACTATTGGGTGATTGTGAGCTCAGGGCCCAAACTAAATTTTTTTTTTAATGAGAAGTACTCTCACTGGGTGCGGTGGTTCACGCCTGTAATCCCAGCACTTTGGGAGGCTGAGGCAGGTGGATTGCGTGAGCTCAGGACTTTGTGACCAGTCTGGGCAACATGGTGAAACCCAGTCTCTACTAAGATACAAAAAATCAGTCAGGTGTGGCAGTGTGCACCTGTAGTCTCAGCTACTCAGGAGGCTGAGGCAGGAGAATTGCTTGAACCTGGGAGGTGGAGGTTGCATTGAGCCAAGATTGTGCCGCTGCACTCTGGCCTGGGTGACACTGGGAGACAGAGAGAGACTCCATCTCAAAAAAAAAAAAAGAAGAAGAAGAAGTACTCTCAATCACTATTATAAAACATTGACTGGTTTTGAAATTAGATTTTCTTATAGAATTGAAAGTGTTTCTTAATGAACATAAGAAACACCAAATAGTGCTTATATGTGAAATGTATATTTCAGTAGTCATTTACACAAAAACTGATATTGTTTGAGTCACAAATAATGTCAAATGCTCTATATGCATTGTGCTGCCAAACATTAGGACAATTAACTAGATGAATTGTGCTATTCATCTTATACAAATTAGTAGTGAGCTAAACTACAGTTCTGAGCGAAAATACAGTTACAGCAACATTTTTGTGACTATGATGAAAGTGCAAAGGAATTTTCATATTTCAAAATCCATTTAACTGCAACTGAGGAGTTTCCATCTAACATTCAATTGGAAGTAATTAATCTGCAATGTAATCACATGTTAAAAGTCAAATATCAAGAGAAGTATCCAGTAGAATACAGAGATTCCTTTTATTTAAGATATAAACAAATCCAATTAAATCATATGCTTCTAGATTGTTAACAGTAGTTGGCAGTACCTGTGTGGAAGACATTTCATAGATGAAACACACAAAATTTCATTCCAGGTCAACATTAAGAGAGTAATATTTGCGATTAATTTTGATGACTGAGAACTCTAAATTTGAACCCCATCATAGGAGGATTTTTTTAAAAATACACTGCTATAGCAAATTACTACAAACTTAGTGGCTTACAACTCCCATTTATTATCTCACAGATATTTAGCTCAAAAGTCTGAGTACAATGTGGCTCCTCTGAGTCGTCTGCTTAGAAGTCTCTTGAAACCAAAATCAAGGTATTAACATAGCTGTCTTTCTTTCTGGAGACTCTGGGGACAATTCTACTTCTAAACTTGTTCAGATTTTAAATAAATTTGATTTCTTGTGGTTGTGTAACTGAGGCCCCCATTTCCTTGCCGACTGTCAGCCAGGGGCTAATCTTGGCTCTTAGATACTCCAGACATCTTCTTTTTCATGCTTTCCATGTGACCACTCCACCTCTGGCAGGCAAAGTCCCTCTCATGCTTCTAATCTCTCTAACTTATTTTGCTGCATCTCTCTGACTCCAGATTCAGAAAATTCTCTGCCTCAAAGTGCCCACCTGAATAATTCTGGCAAATCTTCCATTTTAACCCCCATAATCCTAATTATATCTGCAATGTCCCTTTTGTTATAGAATGTAGTCAAAGGCCACAAGGATTAAGATGTAGACATATGTCTTGGGCTATTATTCTGCCTACTGTATCCAACTAAGCAAATGTGATTACTCAAAAAGAGTTCCATTCTTCTTCTTAGTAGATTTATGTTACAAATATTATACTGTATTATTACTGTTGTATTTTGTTAATTAAATTATACTCTACTATTACTATTGGACTTCGTTAATTAAAATGTATGAAAATTTGTTTTTCTCTTGTTATATAGATACACATATTATATTCTCTATTTTGTCTTTTGGCCCATAAGCCTAAAATATCTAGCCTTTACAGAAAAAGCTTGCCAATATCCTATCTAGAGAAAAAGTGTGTGTATGTGTATATATATATATATATATGCAGACTTTCTGGAAGAAAGTTTAAAACTATTTCTCCAAAACTAAAAAACAAAAACAAAAAATACTGTGCAAATATGTCAGTAATTATATTCCTTTTTTTCCCCTGGGTAACTATGTATATGCCTATATTTAGTAACAGTTTTATTTTAAATGACATTTACTAAGCATTATTTTAAAAGGCGGAAATACAGAACTAAGCCAAACACGTACCAATAAGAGGATGGTTAAATAAATAAGAGTAAATCTATTCTGCACTAAATTATATTATAATAAATATAAATAATTATTTCATATCACCATTGGTTATATACATTTCAATGTTTTTAATAATGTCAATTTCTTATATTTTAAGGAGAACTCTAGTTATTTTTATAAATCTAATTGACTTAATTTTGTGGGAACATAAAAGAAGTGATTAAAAACCTTTGGTCTAAAGTAGTTAATCCTGACATCAAGCTCTGTAAATATTGTGTAGGGATATGGAGAAATCCTCAAAAAGAAAGAGCTAAAGAAAATGGCAGGGATTGCATCTTGGGAATATAACTGAAAGTAGGAAGAAGTGGATAAAAGAGTCTTATTTTTAATCACAGGGCATGTGTGCTATTTGAATTATTTTGATAAAAGTATAAAATTATGGAATTATGCATTGTGTATGGTTTAATCTGTTTAAGAAATATGTGATGAAGGCTGTCCTATCATCAGGAAATCATTCCAGTTCACAGATCAGAAATGACTGAGGAATTGAGAGTAGAGCTAATTACTAAGGTTGCTTCTTTTGACCAAATAGGCCAGAGCTTGAATAAAAGAAACATGGATTGAATGAATTTTTATAAGACCTAAGAATATTTCATAAGCCACATTTCTCATTTTTACTCCCCTGTTCTGATGTCTTCATTCTTCATTCATTTCCTGACTCCTGAACTCTGCTGGCTACAAAAAGCTCTCCCTTCCTGCCCGGAAAAGAGAAATTCTTAAGCCAAACTGTTTTTTTTTTGTGGCAAATTTGACATAGGCATTGGAATATTTCCCCTGGATTCACAAATAGGCAAGGTAGGAGAAAGTCAAGAAATAGACAGTTATTCTTAAAAAGGACATATCCAAAATAGGCCAAGAACACAGAATATTTTTCCACTCCTCAGCCTGAATATCAGAATGAACAGGGCCTCTGGGTGGGCAGGCCTGACTTCAAATTTCAGTTAACTACTAAACTCAGAACCTCAGTCCTAGCATCTGTAATAATGGATAACAATTTCTATGCCACGGGTTTCTTTTGTAATGAATTAGACAATAAATACAAGGTAAATAGCCTACTGTTTAGCATACAGTAAACATTCAACATAGCTAAGTTTCTCTGCTGACTATTGTAAATTTCTCACACACAACTACATCCTTCTTAATGTCTACAGTCATATAATAGCAAAATATACCTATGTACATTTATTTATAGCTATTAAATATGGGTAAAATAATTTCACTCTCAAGCAATTATGTACTTCCTTTGATGTCAGATAAGCATTTTGAAGGCAAGAAGCACATTTAATAATTCTTTTATAACTTTGTATAGTATGCGTACTAATTCTATTAATATACTTGAATAAATATATTTGATATTTCACTTAATCCTCATGCTAGTCTAAGAGGCATGAGCTTTTATTATCCCACTTTACAGATGAGGAGGCTAAAGTTTCGAATGGTTAAGTAATCTGACCAAGGTAACACCACTAGAAGGTGGCAGAAGATGGATTTGAGGGATTTGAACCTAGATTTGTCTGTATCCAGAGTCCATATATTTACCATGCTATATTGCCATCATTCCTAAAACAGAGCAGAAATGTCAGTTTCACTGCTTTTATGCTTATTTTTAAAGTGAATTCAGGAGGTATGCTACCTGCTTTTAATGTACACATCTACATTTAATCTACACCAAATTATATCTATTTTCACTTGTAAGTAACTCTCAAATTCTTTCATTTCACATCATCCTTGTGCTATTACCTTCATCCAGGCTGTCCTAGTCATTGGCTCAAATGACTGTATTAGCCTCCTAAAAGGTCACTCAGCCTTCATTCTTGCAGTCTTCATTCCTTTTCAACACTGTAGCAGAGATATACTATATCCTAAAACTCAAGACTGTTCTTGTAACACTTCAGTGACTCCACATTGCTATGAAGAAACTCTCACTCTTCAATTTCACCCAATCACAGTACTCTCCAATTCTAATACAATGTGTGCTCCATGAAAGTAGCAACCCTCTCCAACTTCCATAGGAGGGTTTTATACATTTTGGTTTTTCAGTAAATCTTTAGTGAGTGCATTGAACAAATGTGGTTTCCCTGCCTCTTTACATTCTTGTACTTGCCCACCATACCTTTGTCTTTTGCTACTTCTGCCCATGAATTTACACTTCAGCTATAATGAATTTGTTTAGATCCAGAAAATCACCAAGAAGAGAAACAAGTATCAGAAACATACAATGCTAAAAAAAAGAAAGATAAGCCCCAGACAATCCATTAATACTGGGAGAGCTGAGGCTGGTGACCAGGCAGCTAGGAGGGCCAAACAAAGAGATATTTGGGAGCAAAAGGAGAATGTACACAAGACAAACAGGAATTCAGACCCACTTCATCAGCCACAAGGATCGCACCTCAAGATTGAAGTTAGCCTGTTGTATCTTATCCTTAGTGACTTTTATATTTCTTTTATCTACTGTAGTTCTCATCCATACTTCTCTTACACTGGGAAAGTTATTCTAGAATAAATTAAGTAGCTATTATGTGATTACGTGTCAGGCATTTTGCTAGAAATTAGGGTACAAGTCTAGAGAGTATTAGGAATTCTCCCCAGGAAGCCTACAGTCTATGTAAGAAGCAGACATGGATTACCTCAATGCACTAGAATGAAGACTACACTGAATTTTACAGTTGCTCAGCAAAGAAGGGGCACTTTGCCAAAGATGAGGTCTCACAGAAAGACATTTCACCACAGTTTCTATAAATGTCTATTGATTTTGCCTATGTCAACAAGATAACTAAATCCCCAGACCGTCTCCATGTTTTCTGGAGACATGTCGGTATATATGTGTGGCATGCGAACAGTCATATAAAACTTGGATTTTTACTCATTTTGCTTACATTGCTTTGTTTGGCCAAAAGGCTGAATATATTTGCCAAGGTCATAGAATTGTTCACTTTGTTTGACAGGCTGAAGACTAAATTTTTGAATGTCAAACATAGTCTGAGTTTTTTTATCTAATGTCATTTCGCTTATATTTTCTGAAGAAATTTGTTTTTTCCAGCAAGAACTCTCTATTAGAAGCAAGGTCATCTGCTGATTCTGCTACACCAGCAGTTAGGCTCTTCAATCTCTTTCCTCTCAATTTCTACATCATTCTGAAGGGGAAAAAAAAATCATCATAAGGGGCAGGGGTTCTAATAGTATAAGAGCAACCAGTTCTTTCCTATAATAATCCCAAATTGGCTATAAATTCTACCCAAATCTCTTCACCAATATGCTATAATATTGAATGGGAAGTTATTCAGAAATCACAGTTGCAGCTCCTAGGAGCAGTGGTATATCAAGGGTTGCAATGGACGAGGAGAGGTGGAAGCACTCCACCCCAGGTATAGGCAATAATAGCATTGACAGTAGGAAAGTTAAAGAAATAATAAAACAGACTAAACATTGGTCTGCTTTTTATTGTCACAATGTATTTTTATTCTAAACAATGTCAGGGGTCAAACACTCCTCGCTACTAGATTAGAACACTCTCTCTGTGCCAAACTCTCCCTACAAAGTCCCCTTCTTACTGCCTATATCTCTCTTTCTCCTCTACCCTACTTGTCAAGGGATGCTGTTACCAGAAGTAGGGAATATTGTACTCTTCTATTGTTGTTCTCTTTACAGTGATATGAATGTTGATATCTGATAATATAATGATAAATACAGAGCCCCATTAAGGGACAACATCCCAATTGGTTCCCCATTACATGCCTCTTTAATGGTGAGTGTGATGCCCACTTTTGCTCAAAAAAAGGCTTCATAAAATTCTTTAATTTGTCAAACTCTGATGGGAGAACTATCTTGTCAAGGAACGGGATTCATTTTCATGTTTAGGACTATGCAAGGTAATTAATGAGAAACTCATCCTTAATAAGCAGGTTTCTCTCTGGGTACAGTAACACCACCAAAACCTCAGTTTGGTAACCAACAATCCAATTTTAATGTAAGCACACACTTTTGGGAAAATATGCAATTTCATGACAAACATTAAGAGAGAAATATATTCTGGTTCATCCAGAAGAAAGATACACGTTTTTAGAGTACTTTGAAGAAGGCCTTGTTAAAAACATTTCAGAAAAAAAAGAGTTTCTGCTGGGAGAAAGGTAAAAAAGGGAGAACTAAATGAAAACAGGAATGAAGAAAAAGATGTAGAAAATCCTTCAGCTATGTTATAGATTAAAATTTACCAACTTGTATTACTATTGGACTTAAGAAGAAAATAAATCTAAAAGTGCTTTCAAAAATTTGTTGTACTTCCTCCCAAATTAGAAAACGTTTATTTAAATGATTAAAAATTGAATATGCACAAAGCAGCATGTCATCTTTGTGCATTGATCCAATAAGACTCTGCACCGTACTGTAATTTGGCAGGCAGTATTTAATCTTCAGTCCAGCTATTCCTCTGTGGTCACAATATTCCAAGTATTTTTACAGCTTATATCTTTCTCCAGACCAATACCAAAGCTGTGTTCTTGAGTGGTGGGCCACTCTCAATCTTTAATGGCTCTGTGTTTGATATTGTGCAAATACGTGAATCACCGGGGAAGACAGACGGAGACCTGGGTAGGGAATCAGAGGCTGCTCTTTGTTAAGATGTGGCAAACCTAGCAAAGGAATCCCAGGAAATCAAAGTCTAGAATATCATAAAATCACAGCTGGAGAAAAGTTAATCATCACCTTGTTAAATTCTATTACAGGCACACTTCGTATTATTGCACTTCACTTTATTGTGCTTTGCAGATATTGTTTTTTTTTTTTTTTTCCTACAAACCTTCAATTTGTAGTAACCCTGCATTGAACAAATTTATTGGTATCATTTTTTAAACAGTGTGTGCTCACTTTGTGTCTAGATATCACACTTCAAACTTTTAAATTAATATTATATCTGTTATGATGATCTGTGATCAGTGGTCTTTGATGGTACTATTGTAATTGTTTTGGGATGCCATAAACTGCTCCCATACAAGATTGCAAACTTAAATTACTGTGTGTGTTCTGAATGTTCCACCAATGAGCAGATCCTTCATCTCTCTCTCTCTCTCTCTCTCTCTCTCTCTCTCTTTCTCATCAGGTCTGCCTATTCCCCTTAGATACAACAATATTGAAATTAGGCCAGTTAATAACCCTAAATGGCCTCTAAGTATTCAAGAATGTGAAAGGAAGAGTTGAACATTTCTCACTTTAAATGAAAAGCTAGAAATGATTAAGCTTAGTGTGAAAGGCATGTCAAAAGTTGAGACAGTCAGGAAGCTAGGCTGAGAGAAGTGAAGATGCTTCAAATAAAAAGCTTGAAACTAGCAGAGGTTGCTTCATGAGGTTGAAGGAAAGAAGCCATCTCCATAAAAATACAAAGTGAATCAGCAAGTGCTAATAAAAAAGCTGTAGTAAGTTATCCAAAGATCTAGCTAAGGTAATGAATACAAGTGGATACACTAAACAACAAATTTTCAATGTAGACACAGCAGCTTTATATTAGAAGAAGATGCCATGTAAGCTAGAGAGGAGAAGTCAATGTCCTGCTTCAAAAGACAGGCTGACTCTCTTGTAAGGAGTGGATATGTCTCGTGACACATTGATCATTCCCAAAATCCTAGGGACCTTAAGAATGATGCTAAATCTATTCCACCTGTATTAAATAAATGAAACAACAAAGCCTGGATAATAGCACATCTGTTTACGGCACACTTTACTGAACATTTTAAGTCAGCTGTTTAGACCTATGATTTAGAAAAGAGTCATTTCAAAATATTACTACTCACTTGTTAAAGCAGACTAAATATGGCCTGAGAAGGGCTCCATACTTCTATATTTGAGTGCTTGTGGACGAACTGTAACCTAGCTTAATAGACAAAATTGAAAACCTAACTTAATAGTATGCACCCATAACAATAGCTGGGCGTTGGGCAATCCCAGCAGCCATACTTCAACCACTCATAGACTGCTGAGTGTTAAAACTGTGTTCAAATAAAGCTAACAGGGAGCTGTAACAAATCTTGTTGTTTCCATATGTCACTTCCGATACCTGTACGTCACTTTACCTTTTTTTCTCTATAAATTTGTTCTGAGCACGAGGCATCCCTGGAAAATTTCTGTGAATGTGCCGTAATTCTAGGGGCTGCCTAATTCATGAATCATTCATCACTCAATTAAACTCCTTTAAATTTAATTTGGATGAAGTTTTTCTTTTATCACATTGAAAATGAACTTGGTTGCCCACCAGCTCTGATGGAGTCATACAAGAAGATGATCGTTGTTTTCATGCCTACTAATATAACATCCATTCTTCAGCCTAGGAATCAAGAAGTAATTTTGACCCTCAAGTCTTATTATTTAAGAAATAAATTTTGTAAGGCCCTTATCTGCCTTAGATACTGATTCCTCTGATGAATCTCGGCAAAGTAAACTGAAAACCTTCTGAAAAGAATTCACCATTCTGGATGCCGTTAGAACATTTACAATTTATGGGAGGAGGGCAAAATATCATTATCTATAGGAGTTTGGAAGAAGTTGATTCCAACCCTTATGGATAACTTTGAGGAATTTAAGACTTCAGTGGAGAAAGCAACAGCAGATGTGGTAGAAATAGCAAAATAATTAGAATTAGAAGTGAAGCCTGAAGATGAGACTGAATTGCTGCGATATCAATATAAAATTTTAATGGATGAAGAGTTGTTTCTTATAGATGAGCAAAGAAAGTGGTTTATTGAGATGGCATCTACTGGTGAAAGTGCTGTGAATGTAGTTGAAGTGACAACAAAATATTTAGAACATTACATAAATTTAGTTGATAAAGTAGCATAGGGTTTGAGAGGAATGACTCCAATCTTGAAAGAAGTTCCACAGTGGGTGAAATGCGATCAAACAACATTGCATGCTACAGATAAATCTTTCATGAAAGGAAAAGTCAAGAGATGTGGCAAACGTCATTATTGTCTTATTTGAAGAAATTTCCACAACAACTCTAACCTTCAGCAACCACGACCCTGAGCAGTCAACTGCCATCAACGTCAAGACAAAACCTTCCACCAGCAAAAAGATTACAACTTGCTGAAATCTTAAATGACCATTAGCATTTTCAGCAATAAAGGATTTCTTAATTAAGCTACGTACATTTTTAGATGCAATGCTATTGACAACTAATAGACTATGGTACAGAGTAGAGATAATTTTTATATGCACTGGGAAGTCAAAAAATTTGTGTGACTTGCTTTATCGCAATAGTTGCTTTATTGTGATGGTCTGGAAATGAACCTGCAATTTTTCTGAGATACAAAATATTAACTCTACTTTGTTTTAGTTTGTACATATGAATCTAAGGTTTATTGACATGTCATGATTTGATCAAGGTGATACAGTGTTTAAGCAGTTAAGTGGTTAAACTAACTAGTAGAAAAAAAAAAAAAAAACACAAAACTTGATTGTCTGAAATCTTCCCCAGAACTTTAACTACTTTCCACCATAGAAAAATACTACTTCTAGAGAAAATTCCATACTTATGATTCATTTATAAATGGGACAAAAGTGAGTGTCTACAGCCTTTCTTTTTTTACACTTTTAAACATATAGTTGGATATTTCACCATTAGAATAAGAATGGTGTTTATCGTAGGCTTCAAACAAACAACATGCAACAAAATAACAAGACTGAACCTATGAGTCATCTTTGATGTACCGTCTTAAATAGGATGAATTTTAGGTTATCCATTAATGCAAATTCTATCTAAACTTCTTATTACTTTAAGAAAAGATGTTTGCATGGACTCCTTAGGTCACTGAGTTTCATCTCAAAGATACAGTGAACAGAGATAGAAGATTTTCCAGGTGAATAATATATATGCTTATATTCTATTTAAATAAAGATAATTTAAATAAAGATATGCTTATATCCTATTTAAATAAAGATAATTTTTTTAATATCAGATATTATTGGACTTCCTTCCTGTACGATTATAAAGCTTTTTAACATACATAAATTAAAAATCAGTAAGGCAATTCGTTTGCCAGATTATAGTTCTATTTTCCATTTAGAAAGCAGTCTCCAGAAGCAAATTTGCTTCATACAGAAAAACTCAGCATCAAGGTTACTGTTAGCTCTCCAAGACCCAAACATCCCCAACATCTTATCATGCTTCTTCCTAAAGCAACTGGTTTAAAACAAAACAAAATAAAGCAAAATAAACCCTGCATAAACTGCCCTATGACAATGTGCTCAGAGAGGAGGCTGGCCCCATTCCCAGCACCAGCGTGAGTCCAGATTGGCTTCAGCCAATTACCACATTATCATTCCTCTCACCAGTGATTGATTTAGACATGGGCATGGGAAATGAGACTTAAGAGGAAATCTATTGGAGGTCTTCTGGGAGAAGCTTCTTCACTCTTACAAGACACAAGAGCTGAGGCAACTTCTTCCTGGGGATCTTGCCTGTCTACGTGTGTTGCCTGTAGAGCAAGCATGAGCACAGAGCTCAAGCTGCAGGCATGGGCAAGGCCGAGAGGAAAAGGACCCGGGTCCTTAATGACACTCTTGAGTCTCTAAATTAACCAGCTCTATAACTGCTGTTCTTGTGGACCTCTTGTTATGTGAGATAAGAAATGTCCTTATTATTCAAGCCAGTTGCAGCTGGATTCATCCAAAATGCTAAAGACCAAAATTGCCTCTAAAATGTAAAATGTTATCTCTCGGATATGCCCTTCTGCATACAAGAGGCCTGAGCCAAGCAATGAGGCTAATCCCTGGCAAACTCCTTAAATCCATCACAGAAGAAGGTCAAAGAGCATTTTCTTAAAACCCACAAGCTAGCATTGCTTGAGATGGCAGTGGCAGAACAAGTCTGATGTAAAATGACAAAAGGGGGTCAGATGATAGCCCTGAACTTATAATCAGGACTGAAGGTAAACAGGGCAAAGAATCCAGAAAGAGAATGAGAGAGTTTCCTGCCTGATCATCAAGCTCATCTGCCCTTCTCCCTAGGCACACAGTTAAACTGCATGTTTCAGCCTCCCGGGAGGTTAAGTGCGAATCAGAGAGATGCATAAAACAGTGATGTTTTTCATGCATTTCAGAAGAAGCCATCAAAACCTCCCAGGTGTGCTTCTTTGGGCCCTTTTCCCATTTGCAACTCATAGGCTAGGAAATGACCTCAGGAAGAACTTTGAAGTCATCAGTGGAAGGTAGATGAATGACTTTGTGGAATCCAGGCCTGAGCTTCATTCCTTTCCTGGATGACCAGAAATATTCACAAGGGACTACTAACCTTGAACAAAATACAACTTTGTTTTATTCCACTGAGCTTTGGAGGCTTAGCATGTTAGAATGGTTAGAATTGGTAGTATTACAGCATTAATTAATGTGGCAAACTTACTGAGTTTCTGTGAATACTGCTATGAGTGAATTGAACAAGTGAGTAAATGTAATCTATATTTATAAACAAACAGGACCAATTAATTAGGTGTCCTATTTAAAACACCTAGGAAGTAAATTATGGAACTGGCCTAGAACTCAGCTATTCTGTGTCCAAGTCCTGTTTTCTCTGGAGTCCCATCCTGCAAAATACAAGCTAATAAGTCCCAACTTGATCCTAAGTCTTGAAAACTCATACTGACCAAGATATATCAGAAAATATGAATTCCATTTGAACTAAATAGAACCAGTTAATGTGTTGTTACTAATTGGTCCCTAAATGCACCACTTTCAGCTTTATATTAAGCCCTATTTTAAATCAGATTTGCAATAATTACCATGTGATTGATATCCACTGATGTTTTAGTGAAAATTAACCTTCTGTGGGCTAATCTGGAATATTGCTAACATTTCCCTTCTTTGTAGCATATAACTTATCTTTCTAATGAATCCCTAATAGTATTTGGCATTGACTTTTCACAGTGTAAAAATTGAGCAAACATGCTTTACTTCCTTATTTTAAATGATTTTTCTTATAAAAAATGTATATTCTTGTTATAGAAAAACAATTTTTAAATCACTGATAGACCGACTTTTCAATGTAGAAATGGGAGGTTGCAGGAAAACAAGGGAAAGGGGCTACAATAATCTATGTAGCAATAGATAAGAGTCGGAGTCATCAAACTCATAGTTAGCTTAATATAGATGCAGCTAGTTATATAAAAACCATTACAGATACAAAACACACACACACATAGATATAGATAAGTATGCATCCATGTAATTTCCTTGCTCTGCCAGGAATTAGAAGCAATGATACCTCAAGAGCAACCAGCATATCTGGCACCTAGATCTTTGTTTGTAGTACCATTCTCCAATAAAACAAACAAAGGCTGCTTGGAGAAGTGGCTGATTCTAGGACTGGTATAGGACAGATACATAAGATGAGCCTGCAGCATTTTGTAGTACCTGGAAGTAGTAATACTCCTAGAAAAGAAGAAAATACCCCACAGTAATGGAATATCAAAGGGACACAGGAGACAACTGAAAGAACTCCTTTCAGTGGCCAAAGCTGGAACAATTTAAGCAAGAAAGTAGTTTCAAATTATAGCCCAAAGTAAAAAAGAAATATCCGGAAATATCCATGAGTCCATGCCACTATAAATAAAAGACTGACTGGATGAATGAATGAATAAATAGAGAAAATAGACAAATATCTCGTGTACAAGATTTGCAAATTACGTAGACTCCAACCTTAAGGAGGAAGGAGGTAGAGCCTAACTCTCCACGCCTTAAGTGTAAGCTGCACATAGTGACTTCTGTCCAAAAAATACAGTATGGAGGATAGTAAAAAGATTAACTTTACAGTGGAGAAACCTGAAAAATGCTACTTCAGTTGAGTGATCAAGGTTCACATCAACAGTGATAAGTCACTTTGAAAGAATGCACCCTTGATATGATGTGACGAAAACGGCATTTTACCTTTCTGTTCTTCCTCCCAAAAACCTCCTAGCACCAGTCTAATCATGAGAAAAACATCAGACAATTCCCAATTGAGGGACATTCCGCCAAATATCTGATCAATACTTCTCAAAACTGTCAAGTTCATCAACAACAAGGAAAGCCTGAGAAACTGTCATAGTCAAAAGTGTCTTAAAGAGACAAGACATTGAAAAGCAATGTGGTATCCAGGATAGGATCCTGGAACAGAAAAATAACACAAGGTAAAAAGCAAAGAAAACTAAATAAAGTATGAACTCATAATAACAATGTATTAATATTGGTTCATTAATTTTAAAAATTTACCAAATTAATGTAAGATAGTAATAATAGGGGAAACCGAGTGTAGGTTTTAAGGAAATTTTCTATACTATCTGCCAATTTTCTTTCATCTAAAGCTATTCTAAAATTAACAAATGCATTATTTTATAAATTTACCCACAATCCCATCATCTAGCAATAAACAGAAACATTCTAATGCACCCTTCATTTTTTTTCTGTATTTTTTATTTTGCAAAATGGTTTCATATTGTACATAATTCTTCAGTTAACATTTAGTGAATGTATTTTCATGCCATTATAATTCTACAACATGATTTATATTTATATCAGAGTGGTTCATCTCAGATATATACCATACATTATTTAGTCAATTATACATTGATATCTTTATTCTTCCCTAATTCTATTAAATTTATTGAAGAAGGAAGTGTAGGAAATGAAGAGAATAAGAAAAAAGACAATAATACTGACGTATTTGTTTGTTGTGAAAAGAGAATAGGCTGCCTGATGCTGCCAAAGGAAATGCAGTGGGCTAAGAAGCAAGATAGCCAGAGACCAGTCTCAGCTTTACAGAGAACTCTGAGAGTGGCCTTGAAGTCACTTAATCTCTGCCATTTCTAGTGTCCTTATTTATAAAATGGACTTGATAAGTTATGCAACAATGTCCATTTCTAAAATCTATTACTGCATATTTTGCATAAAGGCTATTAAAAATTTTAATGTAGAGGACATAACCAAGTATATTTAATGTAATAAAGAAGGTATAGAAAATGGATGATAGATACATTTCCTCTCTGCTGTACAGCCCAAAATTTCCCATCATGTGGCACTAATGGAATACATTATATAAAGTGATATAAAGATCTGACATTTGGATGCAAAAGTGACTCCACTGAAGGAGAGGAAAGACTAGTCTATGAATGTGGCAAAGAGATTGAGTTTGACTGAATACAAGAAAAGGCAGTCTAACAATAGAATGGGCTTCCTAGAAAAGTTTTTGAATTCGGGAATGTTGTAACATGGGCCAGATGGAGAACTACCAGAGATAATATAGAAACTATCCCTGCACTCAGTAGAAATTCAAACAGAATGGCCGCCAAAGTCACTTTCAATTTAGAAAGGGTGGAATTTTTATTTAATCTTATATACGACACCTTCTTTTAGACACTTGTCCTTAAGCATTGCCGCTGTTTCTGAGCTCTCTGCTGTGTCATTGGTCTCTTAACTGAAGAATCAATTCCAGTAGAAAAAAATAAAAGGTATCTATTATGACAAGGAGTCCTTTAGCTTGTTTATATGCATAGATGGGTCCCTTTCTACGTATCTTATGAAGAATGGGCACTTTCACTGTTGTTAAGAAAGTGTGCACAAAACATCTCTTGAAACTCAATCTTTTCTATGAAGTCATTCCAAAAAGAACAGAAACTTTGGAAAGCAAATCTCCAGTTCACAATTGCACTTTAGAGTTTGCCCTAAAAATTTCTTCACATCCTTTCCAGAACATGAACTTCCAAAAACCCCAATACGTTACACACACACACTTATTAATATTAAAGTTCTTGAAGTTGATTTGATCTGAAGCTGAGAACTCATCTTCACACTTTTGGATGCTGAAGGAGGAATTGTATCTGGTGGGGGTTTTCTTTCTTATACGGTGAAGGACATTCACTGTTTTCTCCAAGTGACTCCAATAGGTTTCCCTCTACCCACCCAACTCTCTTTTTTTCAGGCAAAACTACCTGGTGTGTGTCTGGAAGTGTCTGTTTCTGGAATTCGACTCACAGGGGGACAATGAGCCTAAACTAGATGACTTGAAACAGTCCTCATAGGTGAGGGGTGGAAGGAGACACTGGGAAAAGAGGACTGAAATCAGCTTTAGGAACTTTCTATCCTTTAATCTCAAGAATACAGAAAGTGAATGTAACGTGTTATGGGAAACCTCATATTGCCTGTAGATCTTCACTTTCAACACACACATATGCACACGCACACGCACATCCCAAGACACAGGCTACCGCTATTGGCAAATGCCTCCTCTCCAGCCAACAGAGGAAGGAAGCGATCCAGACAGTCCCAACGCACCAGGGATAGATGGGGTCTCCGCAGCCCTCAGCTGCAGCGGACTGGTCTGTGGAATCACAGCGAGGAAGGTGTTGCGAGGAAATCCCTTGCATGCTGCGTGGTGTGTTAAAAATGCAGCATCATCCTCTCTGCTCCTTTTCTTCGCTGAAACGCAGAATTCGAGGGCACAGGGAAACTGGAGGGGCGAGAAGGTTGCCTCCTGGAGCCCTGGAGCTCTCTCCCTCCACGCCCAACTCCTTGGGCTCTAATTGCCCCTGCTCCAATGGGCCAGCAGCACCTTCACTGTTTATTTCCTCTTCCATTCACTCCAGCAGGGAGGGAAGAGGGAACACAAAACTCTAAAAATAACTGTCAGCATCTTAAAAAAAGAAAAAAGCTTATCTGCCCCCCCCACCCCCAATGTGCACCCTCCCTTCTCCCTCCCCTCCCCCCCCGAGGCCCCCCCTTATGGGGCACATGTCTGCTTCTTACAACACCGAGGCACATGGTTCCAGTTAGGCACCGAACCCCACCAGGAGAGAGAGGAAATCCACATCTGTGGGACGCTCCACACGGAACCACCTCCAGCGAGGGAGGCCAGGGGACTGCAGCACCGAGATGAAGGGCTAGACCCAGGGAACGCTGCTCATGCGGTGAGAGCCAGCGCGGGAGGCGGCGAGGGCGCGGGGAGGCCGGGGAGGGGGTGGGCCCCGCGGCGCCCCCGCAGCGCCCGCCACCCGCCCCCACGCGCGCTGTCGATATTTGCCCGCCTTGCTGCAACTTGCTGCAGTGTTTGAAAGAGTAGTAGGAGCGCATGGAGGTGGGGCCGGGGAAAGACCAGGCTGAGTGGTTGTGGGGTGAGCGCGGAGTGGGTGGGGAGGCAGCGGCGGCGGTGGGGAGGGGGGACTGGCCCCAGGGGGTGGGATGGGGGAGAGCGGGGTAGCCCAGCGCTTACACATGTCACATGTGCTTTTTAAGACGGCCGGGAGCGCCTGCGAGCTGGATCTGGTGGAGGATGCTGCGGCAGGTGCTTCGCAGAGGGCTCCAGTCGTTCTGCCACAGGCTGGGTTTGTGCGTGAGCCGGCACCCGGTCTTTTTCCTCACCGTGCCCGCAGTCCTGACCATCACCTTCGGCCTCAGCGCGCTCAACCGCTTCCAGCCCGAGGGCGACCTGGAGCGCCTGGTCGCTCCCAGCCACAGCCTGGCCAAGATCGAGCGCAGCCTGGCCAGCAGCCTTTTCCCCCTGGACCAGTCCAAAAGCCAGCTCTATTCGGACTTACACACCCCTGGGAGGTATGGCAGGGTGATCCTCCTCTCCCCACCCGGGGACAATATTTTGCTCCAGGCTGAGGGGATCCTGCAGACCCACCGAGCCGTGCTGGAAATGAAGGTGAACCACAAGGGCTATAATTATACTTTTTCCCATCTGTGTGTGTTGAGAAATCAGGATAAGAAATGCGTGCTGGATGATATTATTTCAGTGCTAGAGGATCTCAGGCAGGCTGCCGTCTCCAATAAGACAACAGCCAGGGTGCAAGTGAGGTATCCCAACACTAAATTAAAGGTATGCTCCTTCTGCATGCTTCTGCCAATTAAAGAGGCAGCACTTCATTTCTTGCCCTAAACAAGCAAAGAAAATGCAGAGGTCTCATCCTTAAGACTCAGAAGCTAATGCTTCTTTCATTTCTGGGGGGGAAAGATGGGCAACTGAGTGAAGAAAACAGGCAATGAATGGTATGACTAGATATTAAGAAATTCAAGGCCAAACAAAACAAATGCCAAAAAATAAAAAAAGGAAAAAAAGAAAAATGAAAAAAAAAAAGTTTCTGAGACCCTGCAATTACATCTTTGTTCAGGGTTAATAAATCAGTGAATGGAAGGGGGAGGGGGAATCCTGAACAATTTGTGGGATTTCTTTTCATTATGGGGCTCAATGTATTTCTTATTACTGATTACACATCCACCTGGTGTCATATCCACCTATGTACATCTTCAGCCTGGCTTGATTGTTAACGTGTGGGGAGTTTGTGTTTTGGTGCTGTGTGATCGTGTGTCTGAAAGCAGTGAGTTATGAATGTAGTAGGGATTCCAGGAATGATGTGGAGTGTGTTTGCATAGCAAACGAAGCAGGAATTTTCTGTGTGTAAAAATAGGAACGTGCACCTAACCGATGCACTAGCTAACTGAGTCCAGTGGTCTTCCTTTCCCATAAAAAATTCCAAATGAGAGCAAGATTATTACAACAGTTTAACAGCAAAAGGAAAGAAAAAAATCACAGCAAAATTTACAAAGAACGGTCATTTCAGCATTAAATATATTGTGCTGTTTAGACTCTCAATTTAAATTCTGTCGCTCAAATGAGATTTCTAAACTAATTCTACACTGTCAAGATTGAGCTGCTGCAGGCAATGAGGCATGCAGTCTCCAGGTGACTGAAGTTTCAGGGACAAATGTGACTTCCAAAAGAGTCACTGCACCATTTGTCTGCTTGACCCTGTGCATGCCCAGAAGCTGCACAGCCAAGAACTCCCAAGACAGGTGTTTCCCAAGAAGAATAAATTTTTTTAATGTTATGTGAGGATATGTGTGTGCATGTGTGGAGATAGTAGAATAAAAAGGACCCCAGTTTCAATAAATGAATGGCCTAATAATCACTCATTTGATATAGTCAGCATCTATACATAATAAAAATAACTTTTTCAGGAGTTTTGAGAGAAAAACATCCTTTTCCTAAATTGGTGGAGAATTTAACGCACTTAGAAACTAGAAATTCTTCAGGAAACCTTATAACCTGCTTTTTTTTTTTTTTTTTTTTTTTTTGATTAACATGGTGTCCTCATTTAAATGGATCCAGAGGCTGACAAGGGTTTCAGCTTTACAAAGCTGAGCAACCGCTTGATGTTTAGTGAAACGAAAGAGATTATTTACCAGCTTTAAATCTAGGTTAGGGTTTGCCTGCTTCAAACTTACTGATGGGAGCATTATGGATGTATGGTTAAGCAGCATGCTTTTCATTTCCCGAATCCTTTGCCATCAACATTATTGCTTGCTAAAGAAAAGGATGTGGTGGAGAGGCAATCTTCCTAACCTGTACTCTTTTAATTGAGTTCTTCCCTATACCAAATACCTGGAGTAGAGAAAGATTTGAAACTTTTGTCATATTTAAGCTTCAGTTTGCTTTTCCTATGGAGTCAACTTTGCAGTTCATTAGTATGCATTATTGGTTGGGTGCTCTAGTGCTTGTATTCAGCAGTATCCTCCAGGTGTAAAATTTTTGTTCAATCAGCCGCTGAGGAAATGTTGTTTATCTGGTAATATCATTATGCTATTTACAGTATAAAGTCCCTGAGGTATTCAATTTACTCATTTAATAATCATTGGTTGTGCGCTTATGATTTACTAAATGCTCTTCTAAGCACGTGAGACAGAGTTTGGGGCAAGAAAAGCAAAGTTCTCACTCTTGTGAGGCTTAACAGTAGTAGTCTGGGTGACAGAGGGAGACCCTGTCTCAAAAAAAAAAAAAAGTAGATGTCACTGTCCTCACCCAGAGTAACCTGCAAGCAGGAACTCTGCAATCTTTGAGTGCACCATTGATCCAACACCATGCTAGGCCTATAACAGGTGCTCCATGGAAACTTCATGCTATTTGGTGGTTGATATACATCTTAGTAGGAGTCAGAGGGTAATCACAGAAGAAGGAATCATTAATTACAAAAGTTAATATCATAACAGCATAAAAAGAACAGAAGTATTACACATTAGCTAAAGTTCTTATTCTGCAATATTCCAGTATCTATCAATGTTTCCTCAAATGTCTTAACTATCTCTGCATGGCATCAGTGGGAGTCTTTCAATTATGTTTGGATAAATTGGGCTTTTGAGGTCTTCTGAGAGCAATGGACCCTCTCAAGTGTTCAGACACAATCTCACACAATACAAAATATAATATTTAAAATATAATATTAAGAGTACCACGGATGCTTAGAATCTTGTCAAAGGCTCTCCAGTGGCTCCCAGGATCAGGACTCTCTGGCAGAGAGCAAAATGACATGACCTTTTGTTTTAATTACATGTTATTTAAAAATGATTTTGGTTCCTGTGTTTCAAGGGCTCTCAAAGTATGCCTCTATGATGCTGATACACACTAAAGTGTGAGAACTCCTGGTGTACAAGATTTGAGGAAAATTTTTATATGTATATTTTTTAGCCCTCAAATTCATTTTGCTTTCTCCTGTTCTACTGGGTCACCACTCTTCCCAACTCTAACCAATATGAAAAATTTTAGTACTGGAAAATGCTATTGGTAGGCAGAAAATTAGGAAATTGCAGAATAAATAGTGGTGGCTGCATAACATGAGTATGAATTGGCAGTTACTTGACATTAAAGAAGCAGGTCAGTGCTTAGGGACAGGCTGAAGATATGTAAACACTGACTGACAGACAGAAGTGGTCAGAAACCTTTGTTATGACAACAGAAGGTCATTCTCCAAATATTATGAAGACATCCAAAGAGTCCTGGACACAGAGAGGTTTAGAACTTCTGATAAACATGATTATGTTGACAAGGTGATCCAGACAAGCAGGGACACAGAAAGGTGCCTTCTATGGAATTCCAAACAGTGGCTTAGATAAAGCTGGTATGGAAAAAGCACCCATTAACTTAGAATACCACAGAAGAAATGGTACATATACGCAATTTCAAAAGCTGTGTAGAAAAGATGCCAAAATCTACAATCCCTACATCTATATGACATGACCTCTGCAATTATTCCCTTCATTATAATCTTTCTTTTATATTCCTCACTAGGCACACGAATCATATCATATATTGTTTCTGTACTATTCGCTTTCCCCACCCCAACCTAATCTAGTTCTATGTAGATAGTATTCATGACAAATAGTCATTGATTAATTTATTGATTAATTTGCACACTTATACTGCTATATCACAAAATTATCTTCACTTTTTATACTTTTGTGGCTTGCTTTTATTTTAAAAGTACTCTTTGCATTCTCCAGCTGTCTTTAAAGTGCTTTTGACCCAAATATTTAGGGGCTATTTTTTTTTCACCTATTAAAATATACACATCATACTATTGTATACGGTAATAGAAATGGGCAGACTGAATTTTTAAGTAAAATACTTATTATGTTGTTGAAGTCTACCTCTTGATTTAAGTGAGATAGGCATTCAGAATCTTTAAGCAAGGACTGTTCTGGACTCTAAGAAATGTTTTCATTATCGTTCGAAGGTCAGGTGCTTACAGGTAATATTTCCCTGTTTTTAGGTAGGCTATCATAACCTCACTTTTCCACCTGGCTAGTTTCATGAAAGCAACAATTCTCATATGTCTTCAGTTTTTTATTTTAGCTGCAGTAAAGACATAAGTAAATATTTAAGCAGACAAATGTCTTTGGATATGGGTTTGATTCCAAGTCTAGATCCCAACATCCTGGCCAACAGTGAGAGAGAAATAAAGCAAATCTATTTCCCTGAATCCTGCTATTCCCATTATATTCCATTAATAACCACACCTCTGAACAGATGTTAAAGTTAAGTCAGTATGTACTTCAATGTACCACATTTGAAATAAGAGCAAAGATAGACTTTCCTGTTCCTTAACAGAAGACAATGTTTCTTTGGGTACATTTCAGGTGCATGCTCCAGGTTTGCAAGATGTTGCCATTAATTATTTAGCTCCAATATCAATGGAACAGTAACTTAAGCCAACATGAAAAGTGAGAACCAGCAATCCTTAGGGAAATTTTCAAGCAAAGTTATGCTATGGACTTCTTTCTCTTATTCTAAAACCATATAAGTTATACATGTCAGGATCTTCTCTGATATTTTGATTTAAGCTTACCTTTCTGACTGAGTAAAACATCATTACCTTACTGAATCTTCAGTTTGTATCCTACATGGTGCTAGGTGTTTTAAACACACATGGTATTTGATTTTTACAAGTTTTTAAGTCAGGGGGATTATTTCTATTCCCATTTTATAAGAAAGAAAACTGAAGACCAGGAGGTTAAGTGACTTCCTTGAAGTCCCCAAGCTAGTACTTGCTGGAGCTTGGATTTAAATCTAGGTCTGTCTGGTACTGAAGCTCATATTCTTAACCACAATACTATATTAGATTCCATGACATCCTCCATCATTCTCTGTAACGACAACCCTTTGTACTAAGAAAGAAGTAGGGCTCTAACTCCTGTCATCTGAAATCCATGATAAAATACCACTACTAATGTTTCACACTATTTCCCTTACTTGCTCAGAGTGACTGGCTCATAGGAAGGTGATAGAATTAAGCTTCTAGTTTGGGCAAATTCTTACCATCCCCTTACTGTGGAGAGTTTAGCAAATTCTTCATTGGCACATGATTTCGCCTTTAATATCATTTCCTATCAAGTCAGAACAAACCAAGGTAAGGTAAAAATCAGCTAAAAGTAGATTCCTGTAACCTAGCCCAAAGTTTTGAGCCGGTGGCTTATGTGCCAAAGAAGCTTGAGTACTCCTGGCTTCAAATGGCCTGAAAAAGTAAAATTGATGGGATAGCACAATATGCTCTAAATTGAGAAATATTCAGGAGACCTGGGTTCTATGAGACCCAGGTTTCTGTACTGGTTAGAACTCTGCGTTCTAACCTCAGTTCTTTAAGGATCAATTGTGTGACATTTGGTTAGTCTCATCACTGATGTAGGTGTCAGTTTCTTTCTCTGTGAAATGATAGAGTTAGGCCAGGGATTGTCAGGATTCTTGTCAGCCAATCAAATTCTATAATTCTTAAGTACCATTCTACCACAGAGTAGATAATCATCATTATAGTGGATTTGGGTGTATAGTCTAGTATGTTTTTCTTCTGGAGTTAAGTAGATGTGCTTGCTTACAGTTGAATGATGCTACTGAAAGACTTTTTTCATAGCACACAACTGAATTATTGTACATATTTTTCCTGGCCATCCTATTGGGATAAGTTCTTTTATTAAATTTTTCTGAACACCATGAGTGGGCTAAAGAATTGCTTGGCACTGGGGTCTAGCTTCTCCTCCTTGGTTTCATCAAGGCCTTAAAACCAGATTTAAATCTGATTTTAAATGTTTCATAAGTACTTTTTTTTTTTT
>NW_012118599.1:8938814-8990366 GCF_000951035.1 Colobus angolensis palliatus
GCCTCCCAAAGTGCTGGGATTACAGGCTTGAGCCACCGCGCCCGACCAGATTCATAAGTACTTTTTTAAGCTTCCTTTTATTTTCCTAAGTCAAAGATTAAGAGAGGGTTTAAAAAAAAAAAAAAAAAAGACAGAAAAGGGTTCTCTCCATTCTTCTTCCCATTTCCTTATCTTCAGCTTATCTGATGATAGTTTCCTTTAGTGGTTCAAGACCACTAAGAACTTGGGATGTCGGTGGAGAGTAGAAATCAAAGAGACATACACATCATGATGGAAGTGTATAAGGAGACCAAGATCATCCCCACCCTGCCAAAAATACCATACTTATTTCCCTGTCCTGACACCATAAGCAATAATGCACCCTGTTTTTATTTTCTTAATTTTTTCTACTTTAAAAAACTCTATATTATAACTGAAGCAATATTTATGTTTCATTTTTCAAAATATATTGTGTATGGAAAATATTTTGCATTTTAACCCATTAGCGATTACACCGTGATTTGACCACATTGTTTTTAAATCTGTTCTAGGATTGACCAACTTTTGCCCAGACCTGTTTCAGATACATCCAGACATATGCTCAATATAAATATTTTTGAAGAATAAATCTGAAATTTCCAACCGCCTGGATTTGCCCAAGACACCTTTTGATTGGACAGCAGATCTATTTCTTCCCTAACTTAGTTAAACAAATCACTCAGGTCTCCCCCCCAGGGTGGAATCATGGAATGACTCATTTCTCTAGAGTGTTTCTGCCAGTGTGCTGGTGGACAAGGGTACATTTATAACAGCTCTGGCATGCAGAAATATTTAGGCAATGGTTCTGTCTTAAAAGCATGCCAAATTGCATTGTAAGCCACAAAATTAATTTCAGTTTGTTTTCTAAGACCAAAGTGTTTTGTATAGATCAGCAGCATGAGCACCAACTGGGAACTTCTTTGAAATTAAAACTCCCCAGGTCTTACAAAAGACCTACTTGTCAGAATCTGCATTTCAACAAGCTCCCCAGGTGATTAATATGTCCCTTTGGTTTAGTGATTCTCAGATCTAAAACTCAAGGTTGACTTCAGCACTCCTAATTCATGATGTGATTTGGAAGACTCATATATTGTTGAGACTGAATATACCATAAGAAAATATGGTAACTGAGCCTCTCAACATATCATTTATCATGGTGTTATCTTGGAAACACCAAAGAGATATCTGGAGAATTATCAAGAGGCTGTTCTACACTGAAAAACCCTCATCCCTATCACCTACAGTTGATCCTGTCACCTGGTTAAGCTTTAAGCTGATTACAGTCGTTCAATATTTTCTAAAATGGTTGAAATTAAATCTAACCATCTCTTTAAAAAAAAAAAATCAGCAGCATTTTTCTCAAGTCCCTTTGCTGTTATTTCAAAGTAGTGGCAGCATTAAACCCTAGTTACTTCAATTATGTTAATATCATGTGAGAACACAAGATATAGGCACCATACATGGGAGTAAAAGTATTTGGAGGAAAATGAAACACAGAATTACAGAAGAGTGTACCTTTAAAGTGGCATTGTAATTTATGCTTTTTTCAGACAGGATTATTGTGGAAGAGCCTCTCACTGAAATCAAGGCTCATTTTCTGTCATTGAGATGAATTCAGGGCCTCTGAAAGGTGCCTGATGAACAGCATTCAAAAATGAATGGGTTGTGTTTAGTTACAGGATTTGTGTTGAAACAGTCAATGTTTATCTTCTGGAGCTCCCCTCCCAACATGCAGAGGCCTCACCTGGGATCTTCTAACTTTGCCGTTTCAAAGGCTGAAGGCAGGTCAGGCATGGTGGCTTATGCCTGCAATCCCAACACCTTGGGAGGCTGAGGTGGGCAGATCATTTGAGTCTAGGAGTTCAAGACCAGCCTGGGCAGCATGGCGAAACCCCATCTCTATGGAAAAAATACAGAAATTAGCCAGGTGTGGAGGTACACACTTGTGGTCACAGCTACTTGAGAGGCAGAGGTAGGAGGATGCCTTCAGCTTGGCAGGCTGAGGTTGCAGTGAGCCTGGGCAAAAGAAGGAAACCCTGTCTCAAAACAAAACAAAAAGACTGAAGACAGAGCATAAGTTCCGGGTTCTAGAAAGCCAAAAAGGTATGTAAAGGGCTCTCATAGCTTCAGAAGGTTCTGAAAGATCAGGTGTTCATGACAGATGGAGGTTTGATTGGATGTTAAGGGTTCATCCTCAAAGTTTACTCTTCCCTTTAAATTTGAGCTCCATTCTCTTACCTCAGCAGGTCTTTTAATGACATGGAGAGTGAGAATGTTCAGCTCTGATTGTCAGTGCAGGTCTTACTAATGTGGGTAAGACAGACATTGTGTGGGTAAGATTCAAAAGCCATTCACATACACATTCATTTAGGTAACTATTGAGTCTGCTAAGTCTCAGGCAATGTGTTGACCACTAGAGATTCAGTGAGAAACAAAACAGATGCGGTCCTTGCCCTCTGGGGGCTTGAGTCTTGTTAAAGAAAGCATACACACACAGAATCACATAGATAAATTCATAATTACAAATTATCATGGATGAAAAATACACGATGCTGTGAGAATGGAATACCAAGTTTGGGGGTAAAAAACCAGTTTTCTTGAGAAAGTGACTGTGACCAGAGATCTGATAGGTGAGAGGGAGTTAACACACAGGGGTGAGTTAAGGATAGAGACAAGAAAGAATATGATGGAGAGGACGTGGTGCCTTAGAAGCACTGAAGGAAAGACACTGTGGATATAGGTTAAAGAGTGATGGTAGTGAGTGCTGAGGGTCATGTAATGAATTTCTTGAGAGTCAGCATAGGTAGCATCATTTAGGTCAGGATTTGTGCATCCAGATTGTGTTACATCTCAGCTCTACCTCCATTAACTCTATGACTTCATGTACTTTTTGTTTGTTTGTTTGTTTGTTTGTTTGTTTGTTTGTTTGAGATAGTCTCACTCTGTCGCCCAGGCTGGAGTGCAGTGTCGCAATCTCGGCTCACTGCAACCTCTGCCTCGCAGGTTCAAGCGATTCTCCTGCCTCAGCCTCCTAAGTAGCTGAGACTACAGGCACCCACCACCAAGCCCAGCTAATTTTTGCATTTTTAGTAGAGATGGGGTTTCAGCATGTTGCCCAGGATGGCCTCTATCTCTTGACTTTGTGATCCGCCCACTTCGGCCTCCCAAAGTGCTGGGATTACAGGCATGAGCCACTGCGCCCTGCCCATTTTTTAACTTCTTTGTAACACTTCCCTCATAGTAGCCCTTACCTCACAGTACTGAGTGTATTAAATCAACTCATAATACCTTAGGCAGTGCTTCTCATACTCTAATAATCATCTAAGAATCTTATTAAAAATGCAGATTCTTCTTCAGTAGGTCTGGAGTGGAGTGAGAGTCTGCATTTCACGCAAGCTCCTGAGTGACACTAATGGTGCTGGTACATGATCCACACTCTGAGCAGGTATTGCCTAAGCAATACCTTAGGCAGTGCTTCTCATACTCTAATAATCATCTAAGAATCTTATTAAAAATGCAGATTCTTCTTCAGTAGGTCTGGAGTGGGGTGAGAGTCTGCATTTCAAGCAAGCTCCCGAGTGACACTGATGGTGCTGGTACATGTTCCACACTTTGAGTAGGAAGATTATAAGGTGCTTAGAAGAGCACCTGGTTCATCATACATTCTTAACAAATGCTAGTGCATTAAGTTATTGAGCGTTGACCTTCTGCCCTTATCCGGAAGACATGGAATTATCTTCTTTTGAATTCATGATTAGATTTAAAAATCATTTTTGTTTCAACCCTCAAAGCTGAAAATCTTTCCTATTTTTGGTAGTCCTCATTAATTCCTTAGTAAGTGTAATAAGATAAACATAGACCCTTCTGCCTTTTGCACTGAAGAACTGGAGTTGCCTGCAGGTCATCATTCGGAATGTGACCTCTCTTTGCTAAGGACAGTAAAAAGTAGCAAAGGAAGATCTCTTGGACCCTTTTCTCAGTGTGCACTGGGTCCGAAAGTATTTTCAAGGTTGATTTTTTATGATATTCTCAATAGAGCTAGCCTTGACCACTCTCTTCCCTCTTGGTTTTGTGATGTTATGGTTCTTCTATTCCTCTGATGGTTCTCTACCATTTACTGGCTTACTTTCTTTTCTATTCCCATAGGCATATTTTTTAATAAAATATTTTTTCTCAGAATCCATTCCCTTAATATTCTCATTCAAGCCAAGCATCTGCTATTTGCTTCCATGTCTGTAACTCTTTCAATGGCATCTCTATGTTGCCATTAACTCAGACTCAGTGCCTCAGTCATCTGTGATTAAGTTTCCCCCACTCAGTCAAAACATATAAACAGTAATATCTAATTAGTCATTGGACCATAATCATTCTACAGCAGTAGTTCTCAAAGTGTAGTCCTTGTACCAGCAGCATTGACATCACCTGGGAACTTGTTAGAATTGCAGATTTTCAGACCTAATTCGGGATCTGCTGAAACACTGGGGGTAGCGCACCGCAAGCCCCACGGGTGACTCTGATTCCAGTTAAAGTGTGCTCAGCCTTGGCTGAGTGTAGAAATCATTAGTGGAGCTTTAAAAATACTGATTTCATGGATCCCATCTAGAGAAATTCAGATTTAATTAACCTTGGGATGACCCAGGCACTGTGACTTTTAAAACAGATTATCAATGCTCAGAACCAAAGTCTCTTTTTCAAACATATGTTCATTTTCATTCTTGACTGTCTCTACCTGAGGCCTTTGTTGTCATTTGTCTATTTTATTTAAGTGACAATCTAATCTTTCTCACTATAATTTATCATGCTTAAACCTAGTCTATTTACAAGATCATATGAATCTCTTGATTATTCTCTTCCTTAACCAACTCTTACAAGCACTTCCCATTTCGGGAAGAAAACCTACAAACTCCTGACCGTTGAGAACTTCCCTTAGCTCAGCCTCCAAGTTCCCTTGTAGTTTCAGTTATCATTACATCAAATGCTGCAACAAACAAAAACAATCACATACTGAACTTTCCTAGTTTCTTATCATTATTCATACTGTTCCTTTTGCTTGGAATTTGTTGCACAGTCAAAATCATACATATATCTTAAAAGCTGAGGCCTTAAAGCCACTTTTTCCATAGAGCTTCTCTAAGTACTTCCAGAAGTAGAAAGCATTTTCATGTACTTGAAGTAGGTAGTTCCCTTAGTCTCCATCTAACTTGTATTATAAATATACAGTGAATCTCTACTAAAGTATAAGTGTATATGCCTAATGAACTAATAGAGCATTTAGCTTTCTCTGCATAAATTAATTTGCCTGGGAGGATATAACCAGCAAGGAAGTCTGCAGGGCAAGTCCTTGAAGGAAGCTGTAAAGGAATCGAATCAAAGCCCATTCCAGTCAGTCTGATATCCTATGATTTGTCCAAGCCCTGCCTACAGAAAGATATTGAAAGCCATTTTCATGAATGGTCCTGAGATACACGAAGCATGAGCAACAGCTTTGGGCTCAGAAAAAAAAAAAAAAAAAAAAAAAAGACCACCAGAAGAAGGAGGGAGAGACTTTCTACCCACCTGTACACAGCACCCATGTGGCTTCAGCTAAGGAAAGGTTGCAGAGAGCATAACATGGCTTGGGCACCTGATGGGTTGCCAAATATAGCAAGTAAAAATACAGGACACTCAGTTAAATTTAAATTTCAGATTTTGTTTTAAAGAATAACTTTTTGGTATAAGTATGTAATAAATATTGCATTCTTTACTTATCTGAAATTCAGATTTAACTGGGTGTGCTATATTTGATCTGACAAATATGGCACCATGAGAGTTTGCAGAATCACATCTGGAGACTTCAGCACAGACTTCGGCGTCACATGGTCACCAGCACTTGCAGTTCTAACTCACAGCAGTGACCATCAGCCAGAAGGTTAAAGAGGAAGACCATGAAAGTTCTAGTGGATACTGCTGAAGCATATTCTATATTCTAAGGACCCCTAGAAATGCATAGGTGAAGGTTTGCAGGGGTCAGAGCTCCCATCATATTCAATAGGGATGCCAGCAAGTTAAATTTAAGTTACTCTTAATATGACCTCTTTTGTATACTCTGGCCTTGAGAAACCCAGGTTACATTTATTGTTTTAATATATCCAAGAAACTACACTCAATTAAATTTCACTGAATCCAAATGCCTTTTGTTTTATATTTAACTATGAGAAGATAGAAACTATATATACATCAGAAAAATTTGATTACTGAAAATAAGTGACAGGCACATATTAGTGAAAAGTTACAGACTGAAAATATTAACAGGCTAAAACCTGAACCCCTAGACAGTATAGGTTACCCTTTCTATATATGAAAAATTTCATTAAAAACAAAAGTGAAGCATGCTCTTAACATTTGTACTACAGCACTAATAAGTATATGTGTTATTTAGAGCCCTTCTTATTTTCCTTCAAAATTACGAAGCTTTTGAAAGCAGCCTTTTACAAAGCCTTTGAAGATAGGTATTGTATCTCATTTACGTTTATAGCCTTCTCCACATAATTTAAAAACAGTTTTGCATATAAGAAAGCCTTCAGTAAATGACGGATGAAATGAACTAAATGTAAATGTATTTGTTTAGGAAGGGAATTCTCATTTAGTGCTGATTCTGGTTGCCTAAATCTGTTTAATTCAACATTTACCATACTTTTCCACTAAGAGTGGGAAACATTGGATACCATCCTAACATTCCATATGTGGCTCTTGCATAGTACCCTTCCCTCATGGGAAAAGCCTAGCTTGTCATTTCTCCCTTCCCAGGAACTGAGTCTTTCTGTACGATTCAAAGTAGGGGACAATCTCTACAGGGCAAAGATCTGGGTAGGTGAGGCAGAGCCTGCATAACAGGGCATGAGGACAGGGAGAGTAGGGTGCCAGTAAGTGCTCCAGGAGACAGATACTAACCCTGCAAAAATGCCTCAGGGGAATGAGAGAAGCTCAGGGTTTGAACTAGTTTAATGACCCCATTTTATAGATAGAGCATACCTCTCTGAGGGAGTAGCACATAAAACTGATATTAGCAGCTTGGCTTTTATTTTCATTTCATTCTTTCAACCATTTTCACCTTGGGGATTGTTTTTAAGGAATTGGATTCTTTCTAGGTTGTGAGTCTTTAGCCTATTTTATTAGCTAATCACATCTTATCAGAGTATCTCTTCCAAAGCAATGTTCAAATTTATATTTTTAGAGTTAATTTCTCTTAAAAAGTGGTTTATAAACTGACGTTATCTTCCTCATCTTCCTCTTGATTGAAAAATATTTTGGTAATTAATAACTAACTTGATAAGAACTTCACACTCCCCATCTTTCCCTCTCAGTTCAATACCCTGTGAATTCAATCTTTACCTATAAAATACACAGTTGTCATCATGGGGTGAGTGTCTTTTTTATCCTATTTATTTTTATTGTTTTATCATAAATTTATAAGCATCCATTGACAATCTGACCCACTTAGACTAAAACAAATGTTTTTACTGGGTGGATCCTGTTTCTTGATGTATTAATAGGGGAGCCAGTTATTGATCGAGTCTGTCTGTAAAAAAGTTTAAATAATGATGAAGTAATACATAAGAAACAGACAAATCTATGAATCAAATATCTCCATTTACTTGCTGTATGACTTTAGATGTGACACTTAACATCTTTGTCCCTCAGCTTTTCTGGGTTCAAAAAAATGGTATTGTTAGTATCTGCTCTACAGATTTTCAAAAATTTTAGCACTTGGTAGTTTTTAAAACAAATTGTAGCTAGTTTTTATTAATATAAACTCAGAATCATAACATCACTGGAAGATTAGGAAAACATGTGATAAATCACTTACTATCCCCACACTAATTCTATAAACAAAAATTTCCAGACTTTAACTATAAAATACACAGCTGTCATCATAGGGTGCATTTGTTATCCTATTTATTTTTATTGTTTTATCATAAGCATATTTATGATCATTTTACTGGTTGCACAAAAGGTCATCAAGTAGTCGTGACATAATTTACTTAACCATTCATTGTTATCTTTAGAATACTTCTGGGGCAGTGTTTTGGCACTGAAATTTATAATCCTTAACAGACATAAGGAAGAAAGTAAAACCTTCTGACTTGCTAATAGAAGATGTAGGGAAAAATAATTCTTATATGATTTAGAATGTTGCTTTCATAAGTTTAAACTTATGAAAGCGTAAGTTTCATAAGTTTAAACTTTCATGTAAACTTAAGAAAGCAAAATATAAATACAGGCCAACAAGTTCCAGGGGAGCAGTTGTCTCAAGAAAAACCTTGGATAGAAATTAAGAGGACCTGAGTTATTTATAGGCCAATGCCAACATGCTGTAAATTGCTTTGCTAAGGACCACATCCAAGATTAAGCTTCTAAGAATACCTTGTGGCTTATCCTATTACAAAGTAATTTTTACTCCTTTTCACTTGGTATAGTTCAATGATTCTTCAAAGAAACACTTCAGGAACTTTCCAATTATGTAATGCCTGGGGCCCCTCTTAAGATCAATTGAATCAAAATATCTGGGGAAAGAACCCGAGCATTGGCATTTTTCAAGATCCTTGAACGATTCCAGTGGATAGCCAAATTGAGAAATACTGAAGAACCTGAAACCAAAGAAAGATCCCCCTATCCTACCTAGCTCTTTTGCAGACAGGATGAGAGGATAAGGGAACACTATAAAATAGGACCCATGCTGCTTCCCCTGAAACTCAGCTTCAGGCCAAGTTTGGAGTCTCAAGGGAGAGAACATCTGCCCTGACACCAGGTACCACAATACCATTTTCCTGCCAGGTAAGTTGCCTCTAAGGGAGCTCTGTAGCTAAACAGAACAACTTTATCCTTTCCTGTACTTCCCTAATCTATAAATATTGGCTGGACATATAGTGTCTTAATCAATTCGCTATGCTTCTAAGATGTCCCGGATTGCTTATCATTGGGAAAATACGTCCCTAGACACTTTCAAAGGCATACTCATTTAACACATTAATGCAAGGAGATTCATTTTAAAAAGTAAATATGTAGACTCATGGTAAATATTTTTTATGTTGATGATAGGGTCAAAAGTAATATATTTTCATAGCTTAATGAAGTAAAATGCTAAAACTTAATATAGACTTATGATTTTTATTAAATTGTTATTAGCTCTCTGATTTCCATCAAGATAAACTAAATTCCTACACATACTGAGATGGTCAGTGTTTGTGACTTTGCAACTAATTTATTAATGTTATCTGTTGTTAATCTATACTTTTGATAAGCATATAGTAAGAGATAAGCATATGTCAAATTAATGAAAGACAAAGTGAATTACTCTTTGACTTTTTAACTATCACATTTTGAATATTAAAAGCGTGATATTAAAGAATTTTCATCAGGCTTAGCTTAAACAAGACTTACTTGACATTCTTCAGCCAAATTGCATGTTTTCTGTCTCTTCACCTGTGAACAAAATGTTATACTCTTATTCTAGATGTATTTACTAGTTTTAGCAAACGTGAGATCTCTAATGCATTCATATAAGGATCCTGGCTTTCCCAGTTCAGTGTGGCAAGTCAACTCATATTCAAACAGTACTAACATAATATCTAATTAAAGGAAAAGTATGTTCATTAAAGTGCAATGAGTATTTAAAGTTGTTCCAGCTACACAGAAGCCATAATCATCCAAGTGCCCTTCTTGGGTCAGTAGAAAGCTTTTCCATTAGCCAACCAGTGGGTTCACAAATCATTTACTCCCTCTCTTATTATTTTTAAATGGCAATTATAAATCACTTAATACATAAAGTGAAAGGATGTTTTCCCAGTCAATATGAGTGGTGTAGTATACACCACTGGTCACTGGTAACTGGAAATTTTACATTACAAAAGGAGAGCCAAATATTTGGTACCCCATCATCACCTTTATATTAAATCTCTATCTTTGACAGAAAGGCAAAAGCACTTTACATAGTTGAATCCGTATTTGCCTTATATTTTGCAATGCCATATAAAATAGGGAATTAACTGCTCTAACAGTTAATTCCATATAAAATAGGGAATTAACTGCTCTATTAATTAATTAATTCCATATAAAATAGGGAATTAACTGCTCTATTAATTAATTCCATATAAAATAGGGAATTAACTGCTCTATTTACTGCTCTAACACATCTCTAAAGATTTTAACTTAAGCATCATATTTTGTGCATAGAGTTTCACAAGATGCGTCTCCAAAAATTGTGGAGGGTTATCTCATCTACGCACTTCAGGAAACTCTGTTGTATCTAAATTTCCTTACTAAGGATGACTTACTCACTATTTAATGTCTCTCCAGAAGGAAATTTTTTCTCATATCTATTTGAAACAAGTGATTGCTATTTGTTATTCTTCTAGCAAAGAAGAAGAACCTAAGATATTGCTTTTTATTTTCTTGAACTGTCCTTTACCTGTGACCTTGGAAATGATAATTATATTTTCTTAGCTTTCACCTCTCTGACAAAAAAATCTCTCACACATAGATCTCATTATCAACCTCCCACCCTTTTTGTTTTTAGCTCCTGAAACATTAAACTTCTAAGTTCAAGAAATGGATGCATCTCCTAAGTGTTAAACACATATGATGTGTTACTTATAAAGATATCCAGGTGTCTTCTCAACTTTCTCCTCCCTGTATTTGTCTTATTTCAATGAATGCTTTTCTCCGTAGAGATGTATTCTATGTTTACATTGTTTCAGACACTGTGCCTGGCACTGGGGTTATAGAGATAAGTCACAGGCTTTCCTTTTCAGAAACGTACAATCTAGTCAGGAAAGAAGGCAGGTAAATAGGAAGTTAGCAACACAGTCGGGTAACTTGAATCTTAAAAGTTAGTCCAAAATGATCTAGAGTTCTAAATAATGCAGAATTGTTGTTACATCAGATTCAACCTCCTCAAGAGCTCTATAATTTTTAAAAAATGGGCTTTACCGGTTGGTGAAAATCTTTCAGAGCTGCTTATTTCAATTGGTAATAAATGTTTTCTTTGTCAAAATTTATTCATTAAAATTGAGGTCAATGGAGAGCTGCTGTCTGCAAGCAGGGAACTATTTTGCTATGATCAGTTACTCTGAAGGTTATGAAGTCAGCATAAAATCCCAATAATGCTATAGACTTAAAAAATGAATACAAAGCAGGAAAATTTTATGGGTATGGACCAAGAAATATCAAGATGAAAAAACCTGAGGGTTATTAATCATCCACAGGACCTGGCCAGAAGATTGTTGGATAGTGGAACTTTCCATGACCCCAAAAATTATCCTCCCTTTGGTCTTTTTTCCCTAGTGTGTAAGAACTGTTAAGGTAACTGTGGGACTATTTAATAAGCAAAAGTGAAGAATATATATATTCTTATTCTTATAAAAGAATATATGACTTCTTTTATAAATCCTGAAGCATCCACAGCTAAGATGGTAAAATTATGAAGTAACTATAGCTAAGATGTTGAACATTTTTAATAAGGACCAAGAACAAAGAGTTAATTCCTACTTTTGTATTGGGTAATATCTGATTTAATAAACATCGCTGACTTCATGCTTACTTAGATGATTTATCAGCATTTTTATTCCCATTAAACAAAGGGGGAGTGATTTTTATACCTTTAACAAAATGCCACGTTAAATCTTTCTGGAACAGGATGGGTAAAAATAATCAACAAATGTTATCTCGCAGTTTACTGATTGAAAGGTTGTTTGATGTGTGTTCCTGAGAACTGATGTTCATCTACAAACTGTAGGACTCCAAGTCTCAGTGTTAAGAAATAGGAAATGAAAATGTGCGTTTTTCTCTTTTTTTTCTTAAGGATTATTTTGTACTAGCAAAGTGAAGTACAGCATTACACAACTGTCCAATTAATTCAATTATCATTAATAGAAAATCTAGATATTGTTATCTGACTGTGCTAAGACAACACTTTTGTTTTAGTTGTCTTGGTAATTATTTGGCTCTGTATTTTGTTTACTTTAATGCAGACACAATAAGACTTCAGGTTGGTAAGTCTCTTTCTTTAAATTTTTTGAAGACAGGGATAGGTAAAGTCTCATCTGATATGAATCTATGGGAGCAGTTCCACCCTGTAATGGTGATGTGTGCTCAATGGACCAAGTGCTCCATGTCATTTGGAACAGAACCTGCTCCAAATAATGTGCATTAATCTATTTGGTTGTCACCAACAGCCCTTAGAGCACTATATTATTCTCATTTTTACAGTAAGAAAACTGAGGCACAGATAGTTAAGTGACTTGTGAAAGTCTACTCAGATTGGATGGATCCAGTATTCTTACTACAACACCTACATTCTTACTCATTCCTAAAGCATTGACCAGCCATATAGGTCCCTCAGTCTTTAGTTTCATTGTCCATAATATATCTAAAGTTGTTCTTGATAGTTTTCATGGGAAACTCAAGATTAAAAGTGGGAAAGGATTTACTGTGTCATAACATTCATTCTTACTTAGAACTAATGAAAGAATATTCCCTATAGCATTTTTTCCAGAAGCAATTTAGTCAGTTTTATTAAGTTCAATTTATGTGCACCTCATTTAATTGATCGAATTTCTGCCACTTTTCTTGGAATACTCATCTAAAGCTCTAATAAACCTGACTAATATCATGACACTTCTCTATTATAAAACTATTTCTCTTTATTATGATATTCTCTTATTACTTTTTCTATTAACAATGTAGAATGACCTTACATAATTCCTCTTTTCTTAATAAGTCATTTTGATACCTAGTTTTCATTAACAGGCTAGAAATAGAAAAATACAACTTGGCTTTGTAGAATAGAAGCTAACGTAAACAGAAACATGTTTGATGTAGTTTTACATTGATGTCTTTCTGCCACAAATTTTGACTGGGGGAAACTGGTAGCCAACATTTTAATTATCTTGTTTAATAATGACTACTCTGAGAGTACCCAAAATATTTGAAGATATGGTGAATAAAGTGAATAAACATTTATGGAGTCCTTACTGATAGTAATAGATTGTGTGTTACCAAAGCAGTATGAAATAGTACCTCAACCAGCAAAGAATTTACGATGTAGTTGACATGTCACATATATACAGACAGTCTACAAGGCAGTAAATGCCTAATGAGGGATGCAAGCACTACTTGCTATGGATAGGAGTTTAGAGGAACAATGGATCACCTTTATCTTTCCCCAAGGCTTTTAAGATGAAATGAGATTTGAGCTCATTCCAAAAACAAAGGTGAGAATCAGGTGGAGAAATGCAAGAACACTTTGCACAAAAGAAGAGCCAGTCTTTAGAGCATGCCCACTTGGGTGGTAAATCAACAATTTTATCCTCATTAAACACATGAGTGCATTATTTTACTTTTGAGAGCTAGGCAAGGTAGGCTAATTAAAGACACAGAAGGCCATCTTGGAACAGCCTAATGTAGGACCCTCAAGTATTTCAATATTTCAGAGAACTTGAAACATGTGTAAGTTCTCTAGGTCAGGGTTTCTTGACCTTGGCACTATTTGGGGCCAGATGATTGTCTGTTGTGAGATTGTCCTGTGCATTATGGGATGCTTAGTAGCACTCCTGGCCTGTACTCTCTAGATACTAGTAGCATCCTCCTCCTCCCCCAAGTCGTGAAAAACAAAAATAAAGTCTTCAAACATTGCCAAATGTCCCCTGAGGCACAAAATTGCCTCCTGTTGAGAACCATTGCTCTGGATCTATGAACATTGAGTGAAATAGTTCTCACAGATTTCTCTGCCCACAAGCCATTAAGAAAATCATCTTTGTACCTCACCTAATTCCTCACAGTGAATGTTGTCAACCGCCTTCTTCAGTGGTCTCAGAATGTGTGCCTTCCATGTCAAAAGTACACAGACCACTTGGCAGGAAGCCAGATTCTACTCTCTGGAGAATTTCTGGGATGCCCAGTGAAAGTCACTAAGAAACGCTCACGGAAATATATTCTCCACTGAGGAAAAACTCTCCAAGCTTGTTCATTTGTGAATATTGTAGTCCTATTTAGATTAGAAACCTATTTCAATTGTAAATCCTGTTGGTCTGGGAAGCTCAGCATTTAGGAGAGAACACAGCTGGTACTTCCTGGATGTTAAATAATTCATCTTCCTCATTTTGGAGAGTCAGAAACAGTGAGCTGAGATGCTAAATCCTCAGCAATATTGCAAAACCTAGTCACTGGCACGAAGGAGGGAAAAGGCCTACGAAATCACAGAGGCCATTCTCCACAGCCTTAGGGGAAGCTGTAGAAAAAATGCTATTTGCTAACGTGACTTTTCCCCATTTTGGCAACATAGGGAAGATAGGTTGCCCTGAGAGAGTTTTGTGAAATTCAGTTCAACAAAATCAACCTGTTATAGGTATTTTGTATATTGTCAGACCTGTATCTCTCAGGAGACAGTTCATTTTTCAAGTGAAGTATTTTGAACTTTCTAAGAAATATTTTACCCAGAGATTAGAAGATAATCATGGAAAATGGGGAACCACCTGCTCAACTGCAGTTAGTAAAAAGTAGATGACATTTGGGTGACTGCTTGATGATAAATATTTCCCATTAAAGTTTCAATTCTCACATTTGGCTATTTATTGCATAATCTATTTTAAGCCAAGTTATCCTAGTACCTGCTTTAAGTGCATCCAGCATTTTCATATAACCCTGGAAACCACATTAAATTCTCCAAAATGCTCAGCTTCTTCAACAGTGTTTCACAGTAGCTTATTACCCCTTTTTCAGATAACTAGTAATCTTAGAACTTCTATTTCTGTTACATGAAAGAGATTTTTTTTTTTACTAGAATGCTTATTTTATATCTTAAAGACACAATATCCATTTTCATATATGACAGAATTCATATGTATACTATTACATTTGTATGCTCTTATCTTATTCACATCAGGCTGCTATAACAAAAATACCATAGACAGAATGACTTAGACAACAAAGATTTATTTCGCACAGTTGTGGAGTTTGAAAAATCAAGACCAAGGCACTATCAGATTCATGGTCTGGTGTGGGCCCCACTCCCTGGTGCATAGACTGCTCTTTTCTCTCTGTGTCCTTGCACGATAGAAGGGACAAGGGAGCCTTCCAGGGCTCTTTAATAAAAACACTAATCACATTCGTGAGGACTCCACCCAGATGACCTAGTCACCTCCCAAAGGCCCCACCTTCAGATATCATCGCATTGGGGATTAGGATCCCAATATACTAATTTTGGGGAGAGATAAACAATCCATAGCAGCTCAGTTCAACCAAGTTGCATTGATTATGGGGTTCTCATGAGAATTTACAATGCTGAGTGATCTCAAAAATCATTATGTTTTGATATATGCTGCTTAACTGGTTGACTCCATGTGACATAAACAATCAAACACATTTTTTCATTGGTCCAATTATGTAGTTTTGCGTTTAGGTCCACTGAGAGTAAATGCAGAGAAAAGTAAAAGGTAATAATAGAAGTCTACATGCAACCATTGTGGTTATCAAAGCAATGCAAGTTTCTAAGTGATAATTAGAGGGGGATTTTCTTGGGGTATATAAATAGATAAAAATTGAATTTCCTAACTAGAAGCTGGCCAGGAGTGGTTTGTAACAGCTATATTCTCTTGAAAAAAACACTATAGTTTTTAGAACAAGAGAAGGGAAGGGAGAGAGTTCTACCAAATAAAATCTCAGTTTGGGTTCATTTATTAAACTTTATTCTCATCTCCTAAGAACAAAGGGGAAAAAAAAAAAAACATTCTGGTGATTGGACCCATGGGCCAGGCAACCCAATATTCAGGCTCTCTTAGTGAATCCAAGACATTGCAAGTAATATTCAGTTTATGACAGTGGGGCCAGGGGAGGTGTTATGAGCATCCACACTATTTTTTCCTTCGTGATGTTTTCTTCAGAAAACATTTAGAAGTTAGGAATATAACCTGAGCTACTATAGCTTCTTAATAACACAGATTGCTTTAATATGCCCCAAAGAGGAACACTTAATTCAAACAAGCCTCCATTTTAATATGTTTCAAATATTTCTTCCTTGGGAAATTTTATTTTATGTGTATTTTCTTTTATTGGAAAGTCGACAAGTTGTATCATAAATCAGATGTTATACTGCATGACAAGATATGTATTATTAAACAAGTTGCAGGACCTCTTAAAAGTCAGAACAATTGAGAAAGCTGTTCCAAAATAATATTAGTAAGTTTAGAAGTGTATAGAATAAAAATTAAAATTGCTGAAGAAGTTTAAAGGGTCCTTGGAAGTAATATAGATAATACAGTTCAAGCAGTCGTGTATAACTAACATGAAAAGGTAGAAAATAATCAATCCTTCCTATTAATTGAATATATATTCATTCAATTTAAACTGAAATCATGGTGCTGAGACTACAACTGACACTTCTAATTCTGTCAGAATCCTATTCAGAGAAGACTGGGAGAATTCACTCAAAAAGCTTCACGGGAACAGTGCTTCCCCCAAAAGCTAATTCCATCTTCTATTATTTTGTTTCTATAAAGGAGCAGCTCCAATAGGAATGAGTGATGTAAGAAGACTTAAATGTGGTCAAATGTCTGGGAATCAGTAGCCCAACAATATACAATGAAAAGGTCTTAACCATGAAGTAGTGGCATTTAAAAATTAGCTAAAGTAAACTCATTCAGACATAGCAAGTTTTAGGATTATTTTGTGATTTATTCTCCTAAGTAACTTACATTCATTTGTCCCCTGGTATTTACTCTCCAGTTTTCCATTTTCACTGGATGTCTGAATGTCTAGTTCCAATGAATTGTTAAGTAAACAAGCTGGCACAGTCACAGCTATACCAAGACATAGCTAATATTCTTGATATGGATTTTAAATACACCTTGTTAAAATTTTGTTTAGCCATTCATTTATTCAACAAACATTTCAGTGAGAGCCCCCCATATACTTGAACCTATGCTGGACCCCGAGGGAATGAAGATGCGTTAAACTCAATCTCTGTCCTCAAAGTTGCAGAGCTGAGTGGGGGAAAAAAAAAAAAAATATATATATATATATATATATCTGGAATCAGACCAACTTGGGATTGCATCCTGGCCTTGTTACTTTATAGCTGTGTGATATTGAATAAATGATGTTATCTCCAAGACTTTGCTTTCTTATTTTAAAATGGGGATAATTATAGGAAATATCCTATTCATCACTGGAAGGACTGAAATGAGACACGCTTTTCAGTGTCTACAACAAAATAAGAAATGAGTAAATATTAGCTCTTATGCTCTGAAGGGAAGAACAATAAATAAAAATAAATTCAACAAAACCACAGAGGTCTCTAAAATGGGAGTGCTAGGTATCTCTTGTCACCTTAAGAAAAAGAATGAAAATGAGCCATCTTTTGTGGGTAGAGGCATGGCTAGAATAATCAAAACCTGAGACTTTAGAAATATTACTACTCAAACACTTTTAAATGTGATCAAGGAATTACTCTATTTCCCACCTCTGCTGTTAGAGAAGGGAATGGAATCAAACCATAGTAAAGGATTAGGCCAAAGAAAAACTTTCTGGTTCTAAAGGTTGTTAGTAAAAATTAATAATTCCACAAAACATATTTTTAGAAGTACAGCATGTAGTTGTCTCTCCTGAATAATTCAGATGCAGGGCTGACTGGAGCCAGAGGGGTAAAATCTTGAGGATCTTCCTCTCCTCCCGTGATTGATATAAGGATGATATGCAGAGTTGACAACTTACAATAAACCGTTGTGGCAGAGATGGAAAGGCTGTCATAAAAGGTCTGGAGACATAGGTGACAGTTGTATTTCTATAAGAAATGGGGCCTATTCTGTAATGTGTGGGATTGCATAATCTTTCAAAGGTTTGATGTGGAAACACTAAGATATAAATTCGGTTTGCAAATTCTGTCTAGAATTGCAACCTCTAAATCTTATGGTGCTATTCCATTGAAGCCCAATGGTATGAATGCTGTTTGACAGGATTTTGAGGACTTCATCATTTGGAATCCATGCCAAAAATATTTGGACATTTAAACCTCAAAATTCCTATCTTACTCATTTCAATAAAAGAGGAGTCTTAGCATGATAAAAAGTGGGAATAAAATTGGAGCATACCAATACCTGTTTTTCATACTCTAGGCCAAGTGTCAGTAAACTGCATAAACAAATGAGCATGGCTGTGTGCCATTAAGATTTTATTTAAAAGAAAAAACTGGCAAGGGCCAGGTTTGTTTGGTGGGCTGTACATTGCCAACCCCTGCTTTATATTAAAAAGCACAGTGTCACTCAATCATTTTTTCAAAATGATAGATAATGTTTTTCTTCTACTGAACAACAGATACTCTCAGGTCCAAGTTTGGATTGTAAATTTGTTTTCTTTCTGTCTTCAAAATGTTGCATCTCCAAATGCACTTTGACTGGAAGACTGAAATCTACAAAGAAAAAATAGACAAATATATTACACATTTCTATTACATACTTGCATTCAGTTTGGAAGTAATTTGTGGACACTAAAAGACTGGATGAAAAGAATGTAGTTCCAGAGAACAGCAGAATACCCTCATGGTGTGTCAAAACTTTCGGACAGGAGGGAGTAGAAAATGTCAGATTCTTTCATGGAAAAAAAATCACTTAGCTCATGAAACTGCCTTAGGATGCAAGTACAAACATTAAAATATTAATGAAAATACACAAAACAGCAGTTTTCAACACCCCCCATCAGTCTCGGGAAATAACTCATAAAATAAGAATTTCACTGGGTCCTGTAATGAGGCTTAATTGGGAAAAACAAGGTTCCTATTTTTATTCATTTCTCCTATTCTTCCCTTCAAACCTCCATAGTTTTTACATTCTAATTCTCGTATACTGCAGGGAATTTTACTTTAGATTTTGGATCCAGGGTCTAAACCTGAAAACTCTCTGCTTCTGCCTCCAGGTTAAGTAGTATCTTGTCTTAAGATCTGCTAGAATTCTGTATAAGTTTTACAGTGCATCTGATAAGCTTTATCCCCTCCACGAGGCAGACAGCCTCACTTTTATAAATACTTGGCATCTGGAAGCATGCTTTTAATTTTTGAATATTGCAATGAGCTTGGCACCTATTTTTGGTGGCATTTCTTAGAGACATTGTACATAGTCAGAACAGCAAGCACAGGCATTTGAATTTAAGGAGTGATAACATTTTTGGGTTTGAGACTGTATCCACGCTTTGCTGTTACAAAGAAAATGCATTATAGCAAATGACCTAAACTAAAAATAAAGACATTTGCAGAAAGGGCAAATGTACTTAAGGTGAAACTTTGAGACTGTGATAAAAAATAGTGAGATAACAGAATCTTAACATTCTAAATTACAGTCTTGATTTTGAAAGTCAAAAAACACTGCCTCTCAGCATAAAAATAATTAGGTATTTTATAGGGAGTGAATAATACTTCTCTAGTAATTCTATGAGGTGTATGTCTCACATGGACATCTGGATATTACTAATATTGTAAATACCGAAGAGAACAGTTTGGAGAAGAAGGTTTGATTTGTTGAAAAACCATTCGGGGAAGTCTTAGAATCAATGTGGAAATTTATTGAAATACTTTTGTGTATTTCTCCATATTAAAGGTATGTTCATACCTTCTAGCAGTGAATACCTTTAATACATGGGTTTGTGTCTGTGTTTGAGCCTTTTTCAAATGCACTGTAATTCTCTTATTTCTCCCAGCTCTAATATTTGTTCCCCCATATTATCAACAGTCACTGATACTGTCTCTCTGTTCTGTACAGAGTGGAAATCCAACAGATTATTTTTGATACATTAGCTGGGGACTAGACCCAAGACCACAAAGATTCACCAGAAATCTGAGCAGACCTTGATTTGGCTCTTTCTTTTTGGCTACTATTCCTAGGTAAAAATTAAGCCAATGAGAGAAGTCAGGTAACTGTCTGAGGTGCTGGATTTTGTTGGCAGTAGCTTCTGATTAATCACTTTATTGATAGATGTAATATTTAGGGATCAGTTTTCAGTATCAGATGTCTGCCTAGTGTTTTGACTAAAGCAAGACCTAGAAACTGCAGAATAGAAAGAACTGCAGGGTAGAAAAATAAGAAGAAAACTGCAATGCAGTGGCTTGGGAAAGTTGACCAAAGGATCGGTCAAGCAAACAGCATCTTGAATAACAAAACTGGGTCAGTGTCTTGCTTGGAAAGGGCATTCTGGTCCGTTTCTCTGTTCAGAATGCTGAACTGATATTTCTATCACACCTTTCGGCCTCTGTGAAAGACTTATTTTATTGGGAGCAGGGGACATTTTCACCAGACATAAATTGAAGCTTATATATCCATTGCATTTTGCATGGAGGTGCACTGTATTATATTGTGTTGTATTGCATTTGCCTTTATATCCTCATTTTGAAGATTAAATAACTAATATTTCTGGAAGAAAGTGATTTCTCCAAGGACACAAAGCTGAGAAAGAATAGGCTTAAACATACATCTTTTGACTGCTTATGGTGTTTGCCTGTCTGCACACTGCCTGATAGAAAGCTATGTAGAAATCACCTGTTTTGGGGCTTTGATTTCGATTAAAAATTGCTCAACATGGGTAGTGACAGGAAGCAAAAGGATTAAAGAAAGGGTGGGGAATGGCGCATAATCTTTCTCTTTTCTTGGAGTTAATCAATGTGAAGAGAACAAAGCATTTGTCTCTAACAGTGTATCACTCGCCTTTTGTAATATCTCCCACCGTTCAGCTTGTGAACTTTAAAAGAGAGGAGGCTAATCTGTTTGTTTTCTGCAGTTATGACCTTGAGCGCCAAGATTCTAATTAATTTGTCAATATGTTTCTGTGCATGTCTTAAACTATAGCAGTCAGCAAAGAAATTTTGCAATGAGCAGCTCTTTCTTCCAGCAGTCCAAACACTTTTAATTTTTTTTACCAGTTATATAAACATTCACAAATAATTGCAGATAGCTTTTTAAAAGATAAGAAAATGAGAGTAAAAAAGAAAATAAAGATGTGACTACATGTATTCTAGCAATTATGGTTAAACTTCAAATTCAGATCAGTTTTCTGGATGTTAAGAGATCAAATTTAAAAAAAAAATGTGACCCTCTCAACAGGAAATAAGGGGGCTACTAGTTTGTCTTATTGCTGAATCTTGAAGAGTTGACATACTGGACAATAATCTCAATGACATCGTTAGCAAGCACAGAGGAAATTTACACGTAACTGTGGCTATCAGTAACCTATGATAAAAATTGAGAGTGCAGCATTAAAACACTTTAATGATAGAAGTTCTGTGAGAGGGCTAAATGATATAGTTAGATGTGTAGACCTCTCATGTTCAAACAGGTACTGAGAAGAGATTTTAACATAGTCTACAGAGTCAACGGACAACATGTTCCTTAGGTAGTCTTTACCAAGTTTACTTTATTTAGATAAACATTTGGTTAGAGTTGGATTTCAGAGTGTTTGAAGTTGGGTTATTTGATAGGGAACTAAAGAGCTGATGTCCTATATTACTAAGTAAGGGAAGGTGAACATGGTCAGAAACTACAAGAGGTAGTCGCAGGCCTGATGTTTCTTTGTGAAAATTGAGAGTCTAATTACATTCTCACCTGGGTGGAGGCCTGCTTTCTCTCTATTCTGTGGTCTGAACCAGTTTGCTCACTCAATTGCACTTGTCACTGCTAAGTTTCTTTAGGAAACAAAGCTCATCTCACTGTAATCCAAAGAAACCAGTGAATATTATACCTAATGAATATTTAGATTTTAGTTAAAACATGATATTCAAAATACAACTGCCATAATCATCACCATGGATTTATATATATTATGTATATGTCAATGATGCAATTTTGAAGACATCTCTGAATATGATAAAATACTTGGTACTTCAAATCCATGGTTTACCAAAATGAGATTTTACCTCTTTGTAGGTTCTGTACTGCGGCAGTGTGATGGGTGAATAAGAAGATTAGTCTTGGAAGTTAGACCAATCTTCTAGTTGACTTGTAGTCTTAACTCCATCCATTAAGAGATATGTTGCCTTGAACAACCTCTTGACTTCTCTCTGTAAAATGTGAATACTAATAGTATCCATTTCACAGAATTGTTGAGGCATTAAAACACAGGAAAGCACCATCTGGCATATAGTTGACACTTAATATATAGTTTTTACTTTTTCTGTTTCTTAATACCTCTACCATGCTCTTTGTTCATAAAATCTCCTTGTTTATAATATGGAACCATCCTTTTGGCCCCCAAATTTACAACTGATCATTTTAAACCCTCATTGTGGGAGCTAGAAAATAGGATGCACCCGACTTTTTTTTTTTCCTTTCTTTCTGACTCCTCTGAGGCAAAAACTGACTTATAGTAGGTGTGTCACTGAGAGAGGGAGGAAATTGCCTCTGGATCATGGTGACTATACTTCCTGTGGCTCCACTTGTTATAAGGAAAAACCTAGGGTGAATGCTTGCCAGGGATTCATTATTGCATGTCACAATAGGAGAAAAAAGTCACTATAAATAAGATGGAAGAATATCAATAAAGTTGTAACAAGAATATGTAAAAAGAGGAAAATCAGCCTTCTTGGATTGATAGACCAACCTTACTACCCAGTGTGGCATGGCCTTAGTAGTATGAGATTAACTCTTGCATGTACCTAAATTAAGAACTAGAATCATAGTGTCATAAAGTTTTAGGATTGGGAATGACCTTAAAAGTTGCCCATTCTCTTGCTGTCCAAAGTGACATCCACTAATTGGCAGCATCAGCATAACCTTGAGTCTTTTGAAATGCAGAGTCTTGGGCCCCATCTCAGACTTACTGAATCAGAATCTGCATTTCCACAAGGCTCCCAGGTTTTTCTTCTGTACACAAAAGTCTGAGAAGAACTGGCCAGGACTATACTCATCCAATTTTTATATAAGCTTCAAATATGATATGTAAATATCACATATTCATCTGAGTCCTTGATAAAAATTGTTCATGGAAGCAATGAACAAGGTTGGGGACAGAGACCTTCAATATGCCTCTGAAAAACTCAAGCCTAAACTAAGTACCTAAGTCCACATATTATTACACATTTCAAATTCATCTAATTGAATATCATCACTCAATGTATTTTTCTTTACCTTTTCCACAGTAATAACATGAGACATTTCCTCTAGCATTTTAATTGTGTAATATATCATACATACAGGAGAATACATAAAAGAAATAGGTATAGTTTAAAGGATAATTATGAAGCAAACACCCATGTAAACACCACCAGGGTTAAAACATAAATCACTGCCAGTAGCTCAGCATCTCTCTGGCATCTGTCCCCAGAAACATACTTTCACCTCCTCTCCAGTGGTAATAACCAAGGAAGTATGACTTTAGTGACCTTCTCTTTCCCTTATTTTCCTTTATAGTTTCTCCATGTAAGCACTGAATCCTAAATAAGATGACCCTGTTTTTCCCATTTTTGAACATTATATAAATGGAATTCTATAGTATGCATTCCTCGCTGATTGGACTCAGCCTTCTATTTGTGCGATTTATCCATATTGATTTGCTTAGCCTTATTTGTTCCTTTTATGTTATAGCATTTCATTGAGGGGTAATTTCACAATTTATCTATTCTAAAGTTTATGGGAATTTGCATTGTCTGCTCTTTGGGGCCATTGTAGATAATACCGCTATAAAAATGTTTGTGCCTGTCTCCTAGTGCATGTGTGCAAAAATTTGTCCAGGCTCCCCAGCTAAGAGAGTAATCCCAGAATCATGGAGTCTCTGCATCTTTACCTTTAATTTGATAATTCCAAAGGTTTCTCAAAGTGGTTCTGCCAATTTATATTCTCACCTACAGAATAAGTAAGAATCTTATCATTGTCAATCACAAACCTTTTCAGATGTTGTCTTGACGAAGTCCAGGTGCACTGGGTTCTCTATAATTCTTTGATAAATCAACCTGTGGCTCTATTTGAAAACAAAGGAAAATAGAAACCAGAGCTCACACCATCTTTTCATTATCCCAGTTGCTTGTGTTTATTTCTTACTCACCACTCTTTGAAATATCATGCCTTAAATCAACATCAATCCTTATAAACCCAGGTGAGAAATTAACTTTTTTTTTTTTTTTTGGACAGAGTCTTGCTCTGTCGCCCAGGCTGGAATGCAGTGCCGTGATCTTGGTTCAAATGCAGTGCCGTGATCTTGGCTCACTGCAACCTCCGTCTTCCGAGTTCAAGCGATTCTTGTGTCTCAGCCTTCCAAGTAGCTGGGATTGCAGTGGGCACCACCATACTCAGCTATTTTTTTTTTTTTTTTGGTAGAGATGGGGTTTCACCATGCTTGCCAATCTGGTTTCAAACTTCTGACCTCAAGTGATCTGCCCACCTCAGCCTCCCAAAATGCTGGGATTACAGGCGTGAGCTGCCACACGCAGCCTCTAGAGATTCACTGTCTTCCTTTCCTTAGAACCCAAATTACATTTGTCCATCCCCAGGGTACTGGTACACCTCTGTTTTCTGTGGCTGCATCATCACCTCAGGCAGCTCAGTCTCCTCACATTCTCTTAGAACAGTGGGTGGTAATTAACCCAGGTCAGGAAACATAGATAATTTAAAAGCATTATTCAACAATGTTTTCATCATCTTCTATTCCTTACTCAGCTTCAATTCATTTTTTCCTAAGTTACCCCTTCATTTTCACTGAAAGAGGAAAACAGAAACTAAGTACTAGTTTTAATCTTTATTTTTTCTTTTTGGTCAGCCACCAACAGTGACATTACTAGGCCAAAACAGTGGGCTTATTTCTTGTCTGATTTTTTTTTTTTTTATCTGGACAAAGATAAATCAAACCTCAACAATAACAAATAAAAGGAACTTTATTTTTTCTTTTAGCATTTGGTGGCTCATTTTAAAGTTAGCCTTCTGAACACTATTCTTATGGATTTGTGAAGGTCTTTTAAATTATCTTATTCTTTTTATTATTTTGACCTTTCCTTTTAAAAGTTAAGCTCATTGGAGAATCCTCTGTGCCACCTAATTTTCTATAAGCTCTTCCCCTTTTCTGCCCTCGATGGAATTACTTCTGTTTGCATAGCCTGAGTGATGTTTTTGAGACTTTTCAAATCTTTGATCTTTCTTTTTCTGGGATGAGTTACATGTCATAAATTCTGTCAACTTCTTTTCAACTTTTGAAGTCTTCCTTTCTAAAGTTCACAGTGCATGTCTGACTAAGCCTAAGCTTGATCAAAATGAGATTTAAAAAAGAAGAAAAGACACAAATCTGTGCATACTTCCTTTCTAATAAAACAGAACCTTGGCTCCTAGAGTTTATGTGCCTCTACACGTCTTCAGTGTAGCATGTCGTCTTTAATACAGTACTTCCCGCTTATCTACAAGGGATGCATTCCAAGACTCCAGTGGATGCATGAAATGTCAGACAGTACCAAACCTTGTATATACTGTTTTTCCCTACACATACAGATGTATGATAAAGTTTAATTTATATATGAGGCACAATAATAGATTGACAATAACTAATAATAAAACACAACAATGATAACAATATACTGTAGTTTAAAAGCTTTGTTAATATGCTCTCTCTCCCTCTCAAAATATCTTATACTATACTCATTCTTTTACTTGTGATGATGTGACATAATACAATGCCTACATGATGAGATGAAGTGAAGTGAATTGCACAGTTATTGTGACAGAGCCTTAGGCTACTACTGACCTTCTGTATTCCTAAGTCTGCATAACCATACTTTACTTGCAGTGAATGGCTTGGTGTCATTCGTCTTCAGGGGATCCCTTGCTGAAGAACAACAAGTTGCCATCAATAGAATGCATTTTCTGTTCATGTCTTCCACTCACAAATTTAATGACTTCTCCATCTCAACTAATCCCTTATCATGCACAGTGGCAGTAACTTAGAGTGTGAGGTGCCACAGCAAAATTAGCCTAATTTTCTTCCTTTCTTACAATTTCATGGATAGGAAATTGGTTCTTAACTGTAGATCTTAGAGACCTCAGCATATGACTTTTTTCTTTTCTTATTAAGTTAAGAACTTTCACCTGTTCTCTTTAAGAAAGCACTTCGTGGGTTCCTTTTGGCATATTGGAGTTGCCAGCATCCCTACTCTTGTGTTTTGAGATATAATTAAGTAACGGTTCCTTGAACACAAGCACTGTGGTACTAATACAGAATTTCTTATAACTGTGGCAGCTACTAAATGACTAATGGGTAGAAAGTATCTACAGTGTGGTTTCTCTGGACAAAGGGAGGATTCACATCTGGGATTTTATGGTGTAGGACAGCATGAGATTTCATCACACTACTCAGGAGGCTGTGCAGCTTAAAACTTATGAATTAGTTCTTTCTGGAATGTTCCATCATAATACTTTCAAACCATAGTTGACCACAGGAAGCTGAAACTGCACAACGTGAAACTGTGGATGAGGGGCACTACTGTAATTTTCTGCTTCCTCACCTTAGCACTTTTACCTTTTGTCCTGCCTTTGCATAACCTTAGTCTGGCTTGTTAGCATCACCTCTTTCTCTTTGCAAATTGTATTTCTCTTGAAACTCTTCTGTTAAGTATCTCTCTGCTTATACACACATACTTAATCTCTCAAAAATGAAAAAAAAAAAATCAAACTTTTTGCCATTTTCCTGGTGTGAAATTTGACCTAATACCACTGAGATGACATTGCAAGCACTGGAGGAAGTTCTAGAAAGGTGATTCTCAAGCTGGAGGTTGTATCTGTTAAAAAAAAAAAAAGTTATTAAATGACACCCTTAAAAAACACAAGGCAAGCTTTATTCAGGGGATGATCTTAGTAGGTACAGGGAGCACTGCAATGGGATTTTTCAGTGGGGGAGAGAGAGAAGGCTCAACTCTGCATACAACCAATGAAAGTGGGAAATGGGGATTTATAGATGAGGAGCAGGATGGGCATTTATGTTTAGAAAACTACTAAGAGGAGGCCAGGCGTGGTGGCTCACGCCTGTAATCCCAGCACTTTGGGAGACCGAGGTGGGCAGATCGCGAGGTCAGGAGATGGAGACCATCCCGGCTAACACGGTGAAACCCTGTCTCTACTAAAAATACAAAAAATTAGCCAGGCATGGTGGCGGGCACCTGTAGTCCCAGCTACTCTGAAGGCTGAGGCAGGAGAAGGGCATGAACTTGAGAGACAGAGCTTACAGTGAGCCGAGATCGCGCCACTGCACTCCAGCCTGAGCAACAGAGCGAGACCCCGTCTCAAAAAAAAAAGAAAAGAAAATTACTAAGAGAAAACATCAGTGGCAAGGGAGATTCTGGCTAAATTGAACTGACAGAATTCCTGCTGAAGGCAGGCCAGGGTTATTAGATATCAGCTGGGGTATACTGCAGGATGAGGAACCTTATCAGATATTGAAAGTGATCAGATACTAAGGATAAAGGAATCTGTCTACATTGACCTAGGAGGATTCTTGCTAAAATTGGACAATGCAAACATGAACATGGAAATCCAAAAGCCGAGGCTTGGTTAAAAAAGATCTCAGAAGAGCTTGAGTAGCGTTTCTTCAAGGAGAGAATCTTTGTCAGAACAGACTCAACTGAAAGTTTATTAAAACAGATATTGGTAAACCCTGTCCCCTGTTTCTGATTCATAATTTTTTAATATAATTTCTGATTCATAATTTCTGAATCATAATTCAGAAAACAGACAGTTCTACCAGTTCTCAGGTGATGCTGAGGCTGTTGGTCCAGGGAAAACACTTTGAAAACCACTGCAATAGAGTGAAATATCAGAATCTTCTGGAAGATTGATTTTCCCAATTCATAGTGACCCAACTCATCTTTGTAATTTGTCATTATTTATAATAATAGAGTTTGAGCTGTTAGATGTATTATCATTTTCCAAGTAAGTGTTTCAATGGTATAGCATATGACTAGGAAAAATCATAATATCTCAATGTATTTCTGTACAAAATGAAGAGAGCCTTACTCATCTACTACACAAATAATGAAAGGGGAAAATATAATTTCAGCATAAAAGTAAAGAAAAAGCATTTATATTTTGCATTTGATATACATTTTGGTATACAAGGATAATAGAGCATCAGGATGAAGTGGTTCAACTCCTATGAGAAATATGTCCCCGCCCCTTTTTCAGAAGGGCGAAGTGAAAGCAGACTGTGTGCATCAGAAAATGATTCCGGAAAGGAAGGTACCACCCTGTCCCTGACAAGGTAGCTTAAGCTCGGATACCTGTATCCAGCATTTGATTATTAGTCACTTCTTTAAGATATTTTATCTCTTAATCATGTTTTAGGGAGTGAGGAGATTAAGGAGTGAAAGGTAAAATTTTCATTGACTGCAAAGAGAGTTGATTCTGATAAAATATGGTGCTTGTGGTAATTAGACCTTGAGCAATGGAAGTACTGGCAGATCTGGAAAATTCTGTAGTATGCCAAGGCTCAGGAGTAAAAGAAATAGCAGTGAAACAAAGAAAACCCTGAGTATTACTCTGGGTGAATTTAACTCTCATTTAAATATCAACAATACTATCTCCAAGATCCATTTTATTGTTTTTCCACCCTCAGCCTTGTTCTATAAGATATTAACCAAATGGTCCATGGGTAATCTTCATTTTTTTCCAAGGAAATTAAGAGAATGCAGTAAAAGTCAACCGCCAATCTTTACATCTAGCCACTAATTCTAATTCTTCATGTCAAGGCCCACACCCAAATGCCCCATTTATCAGGTTCAATCTGAGCAACCACATTTACTCACCCAGTAATGACTGTCCTTAGACATCTCCCCTTATCCAAATGGACCATCACTGAGACCTAAACCTGTCATTTTAAGTCAGTGTACCTGCATTTCTTGTAAAATAAAAATGACTATTATGTTTGTCACAGAAAGGACACTGCACAGTTAATTTTAGTCAAAAGCTTATAGTATACCGAAGCGTCCTGTTTTTCTCTAATATCCAATGGCCCAGTATTTTCTACAAAATGTAGTATCCACTAGGGCCATAATTCTTCAAGGGATCTTTATGTTTGACTTTTCAAAATCTGTTTATTTAATGGATGGTTACTTCTGGGACTTGCTGAAGGTGCTTTCCAAGGTAACAGATTATTGCTCTGGACTGCCCTGCTCATGAGAAGCAAACAGCATCCAATTTAATTATTCATTAATTCCCTCCTGAATTAATATTCTTAAGAGTAATTTTCCATAAGATGTTTCTCCCAACCCTATTGTCTAACACAATATCATAGCACCTAATAGTAAAAATTTCAGGCCCAGGTAAGAAACAAACACAGGCTCTTGAACTCAATGGAAAAGATGTTTGAGAGAAGGCAGAAACTATGTAAAAACACTCAGTGTTGGTCCACCTACCCTTTTGACATTAAGAAATAATATTGATCACATGAATTTCATTCACCTGCCTGCAGATTTCATGTTTTGCTCTCTTCTATTGTCATGACTGGTATTACAAGTCTCCATGCACCTGGATGTAGAGTTTTCAGTAAGCATAATATTTCTTAATGCCTGGATTCACTGTGAAAAAGGCCAGACATATGGCCTGGGGCATTTTTTGCAATGTGAGCATCACAAACTCCACATTAAGTTCATAGAAGAAAAAAGGGGAAGGCCTGTCACACTCAATGGAGAGGCGCAGCCACAGTGGCACTCCTGTCACTGAAATTGGATGGAGGCAGATGCTCACATGGTTGTTCTTAACAGTTAGGGATAAAAGAGCACATCAGGCTCCAAAAATTACCAGAAAGGATGAAAAAATTACAAACTGTCACATTTTTTTCAGAGATCCAGAGGGCTTCTCACTCTCAGCTTCTTGCAATCTCTACAAAAATAAATGTGAAAAATTCTTTAATTACAATATTCCAGCTCCACACAGTTCAGGCTAATAGGATTTCCCATGATACTGGAAGGAGGTTGAGCAAAGTAACCTTTGAGAGATGATTTACTGTAGTGGCTACAAGTTGATTTCAAATTTTTGAGTTTCATGTATAAATTAGACCAATTCTTTTTATAATCATAACCTTGTCCTTTTCTGTTCAGAAAAGACATACAATTCTAAAAGAAATATTTTTAGCTGATAAGATACATACAACTCTTTGTTCAATAAGTAAATTTTGAGAGATACTTTAGTGTAGACAATTGCAAAACAAAAGAAAACAAAATCAAACACTGATTCCACCTTCAAGGAGTTTCCAGCAAAAAGGTAGAGAAATAAAAATAATGAAAATGCTGTTTAATAATGACAAATGTCATTGGAGTGATTCAGAAACTGCCTCAAGACATTAAAGGAAAGAGATTTCTTTCAGTTTAATGTTCTTGAAAATTATTATGTCCAATCTAACTTGGTATGCCACAGATAAAAAGTTCCCTTGCAAATAAATTGACAGAAAATTCTGAAATTTCCTCAGAAATACTATGGCTTTAATGGACTTATTGAACAACTTAAAAACATGTCCATTTTATTATAACCAGAAAATATATTAATTTGTCAAAATATTCTTAATACAATATGCTATTGCCTTGTAAATAAGAGCTCATTTTTATAATTCGTTATTACTTAATTTCACTTCTATTTAAAGTGTTGCTGTGCCATATTAAGTTAGAATTTTGGAAATGTCCCTTCCCACTACATAAACACACACACACACACACACACACACACACACACACACACACACACACACACATAGAGAGAGAGAGAGAGAGCTATTTTTCTCCTTAAAATATACTGCTAACTCGTCTGGCCTTGAATAATCAAGCTACTCTTTACAAATAATTCTTAGCATATTCAATGACCTAACCTAACACCTTTCTTTTTGTGACTAGTTCCATCTTTACGGATGCCTGGCTATGAAACAGGAAATTTGTGAGGTCATCTCTAAGGATTTTCTTCATATTGCACACAGCAGAGAATAATGTTTCTTTTTTTCATACTCACTTTCTTTTAACCAGTTTTTTAATATCTGATATAAATTTTCTACAATGTGTCATTGCTTTATGCTGAGCACATTATCCAAAGAAATGCCTGGTTTTGTGGAGAATAACCAAGTCAAGGACAAAGGGTACATCATTATATTAAAATGCAAATTTACCGTTAAAAGGCAAATCCTTCATCTCAAAGGTTGAACAGGATGCAACTTCAACTTGACTGGTGGGAATTCAGTGTTCTAGGCATCGAAAATATATTCCAACTGAAGACTGTTCTTAGAATCTGAATCACTTTCATTTCGATGAATTAGAAAATATGAGTGCATTTTAAGCCCATGTCTTAAAAAAATCATTCTGAGATACTTAAACAAATGTCAGCAAATGGGTTATCATCCATTAGAATTTCTCCTCTGCTTAATGTACTTTCCCATCCCTTGTTTAACGTATTTTTGGGGAAATGCTTCATCAATGGAGACTATACAAAAGGTGTTACTATTTTGCAGTACTGTTTGCCTCCCTGAATTTTCCCGATTGTGTTTTCCCTATTCCTATGGATTCTCTCCATGGCTTCTATTCTCACATTTTTCATTCTCTCCAGACAGGTATGGCTTTAGCCATGGTCTGTAAGCTGATACCTATGCCATTTTTATCTTGTTAATGAAAAAAATATTCTTAACACTTGTTAAAGAAAGTAATTATTCTTTACTCAGAGGGGCACTATTATGATAGGTGCAGGGACCACTGCAGTGGGGTCTTGCAGTAGGGGAGAGAGATTGGGCCCAACGCTGAATACAGCATGGGCAGAAGGAAATTTACAGTCAAGGAGCAGGGTGTGGGTCAGTGGATGAAAAATTACTAATAGGCAAAATAGGGATAAGGGGACTTCTGGCTAAACTGATCTGGTAGGATCCTTGCTGAAGGCAAACTAGGACGATTAGACATAACCTGGTGAATGGTGGCAGAGGAGAAACCAGATGTGATTAAAATTAGACTAGATATCAAGGGGCGGGAAATGGAGGGGTAGTGTAAGGGTCTTGCTAAAATTGAATTTTACAAAGAAGTACACAAACTAGCCTAGGAGAAGTTTCAAGAGCCTGACTAAAGTTTCCCTGAGCAAAGAACCTTTTTCAGTTTCCCCTTTTGTTCAAGAAAAGAGACATTCTCCTTTCCTTGGAACAACGTAAGTCCATTATTGTTGTCAGATCATCTTATCCATTACAGACTTTCTGAGTCACTTGTTGGGACTTCGTAATAGAGAATATTTGCTGGATGGTACAAGGAGTCAGCCATTTAATTAGGGATATTTCTATGAAAATAAAGAAAACCAAAGGTTAATAGTTAGAAACCCAGTTTCTGAGTTCAGAGGGCAGTCAGTAGAGAAGATTTCTAGATGTTAGGTTGGTATCACTGCAGTTTTTATCTTGTTAAAGAAAAACCTATTTTATTAGATGGTGGAGGATGATGGAGTGAGGATGGCAGTGACAACCTGAGAAATTTTCTGACTTGCAGTTTGAATTGTTCAGTGATGTTACTGGGTATTCTGGTGAATGTTCTGAGTGGCCTACACAGCAGCAGACATGAAAGTTGCCTACACATGATTTGTGATGGTGATTGACTTGGAGTTTATATCAAGTAATCCAGCTTCAGCTTGCAAAATCCTGGAAAAGAGCTTTTTCATTTTTAGTGGTGCTAAGTCAGGAAGGTAGGAGAAAAATTGGAAAGTTAGTTTCAAGAGTTGTAGCCAGATATTCAAGAAAAGTAGAATTCAGAATCTAGTCCTGTTTGCAGGTAAATAACAAAACCTTAAAGACAGTAAACAGGACTAAAATTTAATACCTGCAAAAGGGTGCTAAATTTTCCATTGAAACATAATTTTTCTCTCTCTAGTCACCCTTGTTTCTATCAAATATGATAAATTACAGTGAGACTAATGTATTTGCAAAATATGTCTTGTCTCATTAAACATGGCCTGATTATTTACATAAATCCAAAATAAGTGGTCATTGACTACATAAACCTTTTTTTCTTATTTATTTATTTTTAGTTTCCTTAGTGGGTACTATTCATAAGGGATCTCAGATCAGACATTAAAATCCTCTCAAGGACAGAAAGCCAAGCCAGATTTCACTTGTAGTACCTCTAGATTTGGGTGACTTCTCTTCCTGAGGTCTCCAAGATGTTCTGACTTTCCTAAGCCTACCAGAAAGTAACATTCCTTACTCACTTGTAATGCTGGAACCCTGTAAGCCAAGCACCTTGGCTTTTCAAGGGACATTGCAAGCATTAGTTTCATAAAGTCAACCTTAGTTTCTTAAAACTCAGTGGTCATGTCTGATTTTATGCATGATTTTCAAGTATGATATTCTAGTCAAAACCTTGGTAATGTAATCAGTGTTTCCAGTTATGCCCAGAAAAACAGATTCTGCTTGAACTTATGCAAATAACTATATTGCCATGAAAAATAAGGGCACTCAATAAGAGTTTCTGAATTCTGGAAAGATCAGATAGGGAGAAAAAGCAATCGTTTCACCTTTTTTCTCAAAGGCATACTTTAATAAATGGCTACAAATTATAGAAACATAAGAGAAAAGAAAGAGATTATTTAAATCCAGAAAATTAAACATTTAAAAACAACAAAATTTCCAGTAGAAAAGTCATAGAAATTATAATAGTCCTCATCAGTTCTTTCAGTTTCATATGATTAATTTTTGTTCTGCTTGATCTTGGGCTAGCAATTTTATCAATCCATCAGTTTTTTTCATTAGTTGTAGAAATTTTTTCTCACTTCAGTGGCATGGTCTCAAAGTTATCAGAGATTTGTCTTTCATAGTACTGTATATGTCAGAGTTTTTTTATAAATCTCTTTGAAGATGAAGCATTTGGCTTAGAACTGATTACAAATGCTTTCAGAGAAAAATCAAAGTAAAAAACTATCTGTAGTGACCACAGGTTTAAAATTGTTCAGGTTAAGAATCTGATGAGAGTTTATTGATAAGGAAATTTGGTTATTTCTGTGGGGTGTAATGTTTAAAATAATAACTGGAATTATGACTGTTAGTATTATACCAGCATGTATCAAGTTTATAGGAATTTCATATAACTTCTGGAACACTTATTAATAACATGTACTCATACAAACATCATATAAAGAAGATTTAGCTTTATTCTTATTTGACAGTGCCTCCCATATAATTTATTATAACAAGTAAACTAAATTATTTTTAATATCTCATTTTACAGAGTGAAAGAGCAAATCCTTTGAGATTTTCTGGGGGTCACCTGAGAAATCTCAAAGTTAGTTTGAGGTAAAAAAGAACTTCATTTAGAATTTCATTTTTGGAAAGTTTATCAAAAATGTCAAAAACCTTAAATATTTGATTAAGTAAGTTGTCAGATTACTATGAAACAATATTTGGGTTATCTTAAATAATCAAGAACATGATAAAGGTTGACATAAAGCACAGGAAATTATTTTGCTAAGACACAAAATCTTTGTTTTATAGGAAGATTATTTAAAGGGTAAAAAAAGCCCTTTAATTTCTTATTAAGAACAGACCAAAAAAATTCCAAAAATACTCGGTTACTTAGAGAAAAAAACAAATGGTAGTTTTGCACCAGTGCACTTTAGATATTGTCTTTAAAATTTTTTTCTTTCTTTAAACATAAATGAATCCATTTAAATTTTAACCAGCTTGATCACACATAAATTCCTTTTTCAAGATTTCTTTTCCACAGACCTTCTGCAACTTTTTTATATCCACTCAATTTTTGTCCTATATTTTTCCTCTTTATTAGTCTTGAACAACCAGTCATTCTACTTTAAAGCAAAATTACTCTCTTTTAACCTTAGCCAAATCAAATCTTTCATACCTCATATATTTTCTCATAAAAAAAAAAAAAAAACATATCCTAAGCCAATCATGATGACTCATGCCTGTAATCTCAGCACTTTGGGAGACCAAGATGGGCAGATCACTTGAGGCTAGACGTTCGAGACCAGTCTGACTAACAATGCAAAACCCCGTCTCTACAAAAAATTACAAAAATTAACCAGGTATAGTAGTGTGCATCTGTAATCTCAGCTACTGGGGAAGCTAAGGCACGAGAATCACTTGAACCTAGGGGGCTGGGGTTCTAGTGAGCAGAGACCGTACCACTGTACCCCAGTCTGGGCAATAGAGTGAGACTCTGTCTCAAAACAAAACAAAAAACCAGAACAGAAAAAAACACATCCTAGTTTCCTTGCCTGCTTTTTATATACAGTTACTTTCCTTCACCCTTATTATTTCTGGTAGTTTCGATTACATACATTGAGAGAAAATGAGGAAATAGACAATTGTGAATTGTCTTTCCTATACTAGGAGTCTATAGCAAATTAGCAAATGTTATTAATATACCATTGCAGGTTTCTCATAGTCATACACTTCTTTATAGTATAATTCCTCATGTTTACCAACAGAGCCAAATATATTTATCTTATCTATGCAATACAAAAACAAGGTGACAAAAGTTTATGAACTTTATATTCAATAACGAACGTTCCAGTAGTTTATGTTAGGAATGATCTAGATTTATAATAAACATCTATTACTTAACTTAGCATGACTCTAAAGTTGAAAGTTACCAAAGAGATTTTGGAAACTATTTTAAGGTAGACGTATTATAACTTTACACAAAGCTACCCATCATCTCAAGTTATTTTCCTGTAATCTATTTTTAACCTTATTTGCCTAGTAAACCCAAACAGAATAAAAATGCATGTTTATGTTATAGTAATACTGACAATTTAGAAGATGTAATGTTTTCATTAATTCAATAATATTAAGTTAATCTTATTTATCAATGTTTTACCAAAGTCATATGAACTGGAAAAACATTTGGGTGAGTTTTCATATTTCTGGAAGTTTGAGGAATATTTAATTTACATATGCACTTACTTATTTCTTAACCAATTTGAATAGAACTTTCTTAAGGGATTCTATTAATTAATGTCATAATGTTATCTATATATAGAAGAAAACTATTACATGTACATAACATGTATACATACACACATACAAACATACATAAACATATAGAGAGATGTAAACAAAAATCATATCACTTTCATTCAAAAATTTTAGCCAGGAATATGTACAACACAGTAATACAAAACTTACTGGTTTGTATAAAATAGTTGGCTCTCATCTTTTCTCCACTTTAGATTTTTATCTGAACTGTGTTTCTTACAAAAAAAAAGGGGGGGACAAATTGAGGTTATGTACTCAATAAGAGTGAAAGCTTTTTACCAATATTCATAAAGATTTTTAATATTTTCATTTGCCCTGATATGTAATCTTGTGGAGGCTATGGACTACCTTTTAGGCTGAGGGTACATCTAGCAGCTGTCTGGGTATCTCCAAAGCCCATCTGAATGGATGAAAGATCCAATCTATTTCCAATTAGATGGTTTACTCTTTCAGTCTCAGGTGGTTGTTTTTGAGAGACCCTGAATCCCTTGGGAGCTTCCAGTGGAGCATAGGGGACCGAAAGCTCCAGTGAATGTAGGGAGCTAAGGAACCGAAGTGTGAAGGGAAAGGTCTGGCAGGAATTGGCAGAGGAATGGAGGCAGAGATGGGTTTGAAGGGGATATACAGAAGGTGGTAAGAGGAAGGGGAGGAGAGAAGTTAATGGGAAGGGAAAGGACATAGAAGGATGACTCCCAAGAGATCTTAAGTTCCCCAAAGAGGCCACTGAAGTTCCCAATTGTCCCCTGCAAAGTCATGTTAACAAGAAGGAGATGGACAAAGTTGCCAAAACATATAGTAAAGGTTTCAGATGAAAGGCTTCAGTTGACTGAGAAGCTTCCATGAGGAAACCAGTATCAAATATAGAGAACAAAGAAACCTCACAGCCAGTCAGGAAGAAAGACTTCCAGCCCAGGGAGTCAGGGACTAATTCCCACTCAGAACAAGAAGCCAGGAAGACTTTCCAGCCCAGGAGGTTTCTTTCAAAAGAAGCTCGCTACCAGAAAGAAATACTGACACACACATCTCATCAGACAGTTTCAAAGATTTTCAATGGTCACTATGCCAAATTCCTTAGGGCGATACACAAGACCTTTCTAATGTCTCCCTCAGGTTCATACTTATTGTCTTTTCTGGATGAGCAATAGCTGTGAGGTCATGTTCAAATTGCTGTTGGAGAGAATGGTAGGAGTCTTTGCCCTTTAAAACGAGGAAGATCTCTTTGTTTTTCCAATTGAGTAGCCCTGTCCCTGAGGCCCACTCCATTCCTTCAGAACCTCTCTCAGTATTTTCTTGCAAACAGCTCCAATGAGGTCCAGGCAACCGCCAGCTCCAGTTCTGAGAAAGTATTATTTTGGGGGTGTCTATGTTATTATTGGTATTTTTAACAATGCATTGACACAGGAATACACATTTGAAAAGACTTATCCTAAATACCTGCTTATGTAACAAATTACAGGGCTATTGCTTCAAATAGCCCTGATCTTTCAGTCAAAGCAGACACCCACTTACCAAGTTAATTATTCTTCCACAAAGTACTTTCCTGTAAGTGAAGAATGTTAGATTGTTTTCATTACATAATCTCTCTAAAGAAGAGAGTCTTTGCCCTTATTCATATGGTGTGACATAGTCACTTTGAATTCTCTGACTACTTGCAAAATTATAGGAAATTAATCTGTGTTGCAGTAAGGGAGAGTGACAGGCAATATTTTTAAGAACAATGGACCAAATTTTTATGTTTTTGTGCCTGTAGCTTTGTTTATAACAGGTGCTGTCAAAAATTAGCTTTTTCTCAAGTGTGTTAAATTGGGAGCAAAGTCTATGTGTACCTTTTATTGTATTTGCATTTCCCACTGTGTATTTTTTTCTTGTCACTTTAACATTATCATGTCATTTTAATTAAGATATCTACTATCCATGGAAGATGAAATACATTGATTTTATCTTGATACTGCACTAGACACAGTGTTCTTGCCATTCTTGAGCAAACATCAGTGATGCCTGTGACATGTTACAGTGTATTATAAAGAATGTTTAATATCTATAGCAAGAATGAAATATTGCATTGAAACATATATATTAAAGTTAGAGTTTGCTGCAAATTGTTTTGATGAAATTATATTTCTATGGCAACCCAGTAGAGTGTTCAAATAATGGGGCAGCAAAAACAAAATGAAACCATGTGAGTATAGAATCATGTCTGACTTTTGCATACTACCATTTTATACATGAAATGTAAAGATAGGTGATAAAATAGAGAAGCTTTGAGAAGCTCCTTCATGCCTGCACCGGATGCTTTTAATTATAGAAGGATCCTTCAATGGAGAAACTTCTGTACTGTGGAATGAGGAGGTTTGGTCCTTCCTTTCATCTCACAATCTTGCCCTCAAAGAATGCCACAAAGCTGCAGGCACTCTTTCCACTATGGAGCTTGTCCCATCCAGAAGCCCCATCTGTTTTGTGCCTGAAACAAAAGCAGGCGGCAGTGCTCACACACGAAGCCTGACTCTAAGTCCCCAGGGATCATAGAATGCCTACAGTGAAAGAGGGTAAATTCTGTGAGCTCAGTTGTCATAGCAAATTTGCCTTCACAAGGAATTGTTTTCCAGAGTAAAGAAAGCCTATGTCTAGGTGGTCATTTGAAGTATATTAGAAGGAAAATTGAACCGACTCTTTTAGGTTTCTCCTAAAAATACCAGACACAGTTTGCCTTTCAAACCTGTGTTGACTTAGGAGCAAGTTCTAGATTGTGTAGAAAGTGGACCTCCTGGACTGGAACAGACACAGTTGGAATCTTTTGTTCATTTTAGCTAAATACACCTTACTTAGAGAGTCCTGGACACTTTCTATATTTGTAATGTAAGCTGAGGGTTGATAGAATGTTGTATGTGTCAAGAGCCATGATTTGTTTTTATTTATTTTATTTAAGTTCAGTGAATCATTCAACCATAATTTTGTAATTAGGTAATAACTGTTGATGGAGCCCTACAAAATAACAGACGGGGTGCTATCCCTCATCAAATATCATCAAGCATAATTCTTGTAATAAAGCTTATGAGCTAGACAGTCCCATTTTATAGCTAAAGAAAGAGGCTAAGAGAATCTAAGTAATTTTCCAAGGTCACAGCAGTAGTAAGTGCCCAAGTCAGCATGCAAACTCAAGTTCTCTGAACGTTAAAACCAAACCACTATTGCAAGCCATGTTGCCTGTGATGCCAAGGTGGTTTTGCCATCATTGCTATGGTAACCAGGTTATATGACCCTAGTGTGAACTGTGGGTCTTTCCTCTGAAGACCTCTGAAGAGATCTCAGTCTATTTCTTAACACTTTGTAAGAACAGTTTTGAGAGCATTCTCTATGGTAAAGTTTTGACCTTTTTTAAAAAAGGTAGTTATTTGCGAAGAAAAAATATTGATTGCTAAATTATGAGAAACTGAGCTGCTGAGACTAGGCCCTATTTGGGAACATTCAGAAGAAAATTAAAACCAACCTAAAAGAAGAGTGCAATTTCCATTGGAAGTCTTGTCTCCAAACCCCATGAAATAGGAGGTAGGCGATATCAGAATGGGTACAGCTAGGAGGGATATTTATATGTGATCGCAAGAAGCAGCATTCATGTTTATGTAGTGGTGGCAGTTAAACTCCCCAGGGCTGGAATGGGAGTTGTCTTGATTAAAATTGGCCTGATTTTGAATACCAGATTCACAAGTGATGACTGCTTTCATTATAAGGAGACTATCTATCTTAATATTTGTCTCTATTGCATAAAAATTTAAGTAAATCAATTGTCAAAGTCTTTTGGGGTTATCACTCATATTTTCTTTGCTCATTATAATGTACTACCACCAGACTTATTAAGGTTACCATATTTTCAAAACAAAAATGGGAGTATATGATCAAATGAAAGATTTTATCTTGTGAACATTATTAATTTAAAAATCTCACAAAAGTATAAAACTAAAAACACATGTAAAGAAGTCATCCATGATTGATCTATTTCAAAAAATGAAATGGCATGAAATTTTACCTTCCTTATTAAAGCTGGTCCAAGCATAGTCAACATAGTTTAATGTGCTGCTGACTTATTTCCTTGCTTACAACATATTTAGCCTGATTGGGTCACTTCTCTCCTACATCAGGCAAGTATTTGTAAGTGGAATGCAAGCTAAGTTTAATATTAGCCTTAAGACAACTGGAAAGGCAATGCTGTTTTTTCCTTTCAAGAAATTAAAAACAAATAATTAAAAACAAAGTATATAATGATTTTTGGTTAATTTTTTGTGATAAGTTCAATTATCAGGTGAAACACATACACTTTGCTTTTGAGTTAATTTTTCATTCAGGTACCTTACAAATTTAAAAACAAAATTTAATTTACCTTCCAAAGGCATTGAGGTGCTCCCTTCCTAGGTATCCAAGAGTATGGAATTTAATACAAAGACTAGGCTATGCACTTGACTAAAATAATCACATCAGCCCAGAAAATGTTAACACGCTTGCAAAAGCGAGCTGTTGCACCCTCATCTCCTATTCTGAGAAAAGTAATATTTAACTTCCACATGGAGTGGAAGATAGGAGAGTATTTACTTTCTTGGCTTTATTAAAAAGACTTTCAATTATTTTAATATCTTTGAAGCTGAATATCTTGGTTATAGTAAGGAACAATTGTATAGACCTCATTAGAATGTATATCACACACTGTATTTTCAAAGCATGTCTGTCCTTTTGGGGATTAAAATAAAAGGTAATTTAGCAAAGATAAAATGGACTTAAGCAAGTGTTATATTCTTTATCTAGTATTTTACTGACATTATTCAATAATTATCCCTCACTGTGGCTTTGAGGTAGTTATCTTTCAAATAAAGGAAGGAGAGAGATGGGAGAGGAAAGAGGAGGAAAACAGGGAGAAAGGGTTAGAGAGAAAGAGAGGGAGGGAGAGGGGAAAGAAGAGGAGAGAGAGAAAGGAGATAGAACAAGAAAGAGGGAGGGAGGATTTTTCACATAGGAAAACAATGAGATATTAAAATCTAAATAATATTCAGTAAAGATACAAGGATGTCACTTTCGTTTTATCAAAACATTAAGACACAACTAACTTCACTCCCAAATTGAAAAAAAGCTACATTATTGATTTCACATTCTTCCTTATGTTCATTCTTGTACATTTCCTTGAGATGTGTGCCCCATATTTGTTTCCTTTGGCTTCAGAAAGGTGCCACCTTCATTCCCTATCTTCAGTGAACTTAGAAGTCTAGTTGGAGAGATAAAAAAGATACACAGAGAACAATAGTAAAAGACAATATGCATTAGTTATCAGAAGTTGTTTCTTTGAGAATAAAAATTTGATACAACCTTAGACAGCAAAGCAAAATAGAAATTAGAAAAGTGGACTTCATATATGACAATACTATTTCCAAACTACATAAATCAATGGCGTATTTCCTAGAAGTTGTATTCAACTTCATATTCTAGACTTCTGCAATTACAACTATATGTATAATCCAAGAAAAAAAAAAACTAGCTTTCACTTAGCATGATACTTTATGCATAGCAAATATCAAAAAGTAATTATTGTTTAGTTGGTCAAATGATTTGGCCTTTGATTTGAAATTAAAGAAAACAAATGTGTGAGACGGAAAGGTACAAAGGAAAAGATTAAAAAGAACCTCCTGTGGGCCAGTGCAGAAGTCAATTTCAATACAAGGAGAGTGATATTGAGCCAACAAGGTCCCCATGATCTTTTCTTTGAAAAGAAAGCACCATTTAGCCAAGTACAAGGCCAGATCAGCTCAGGAGTTAAGTGTGTGTTAGCACTTTTCCCTACCATTAGCAGCCAGGAATCTTTTGGTATTCACTTTTAGCTTCAAGCAAAATACTACTTTTATTATGTCTCAATGGGCAAAACCACAGTCTTTTATGAAGCAGAAAAACTTGTTTCTACTGTAGTATGGATAATATACTATCTATACTAAAGAAAATACAGATTTTATACTATTTTTAAAAATAAGATTTTTTTTAAAAAGACAGTACAAAATAACCTAACCAAGAAATCAGAAATGACCTATAATCCTATACCAAAAACAACTCAAGTTCAGTTAGACAGATTGCTTAGAACTTGAGCCTGGGCATAAGGGAATCCTGATTCTTGATCCTTCTTCCTCTCCCATTGCCTAAGTGAAATTTGACTGGACATTTGGCTGGTCATCCCTCCCATTCCAATTTACCCTTTGTTCAGTTTTCTCAACACACTTTTTATTATTTTTTTTGGTGAGTCAATCAAATTTTATAAAGATAGTATAAAATAACCTAATAAAGAAATCAGAACTGACCCATAATCCTATGCCAGAAACAAGCCAATGTATTTCCTTTGAATATTTATATATACATATTTATTGTTACTTAGTGGAGATCATGCTGTAGTGTGTATAGTTTTGCAGCTCCAGCATGTATCTTCACTCTTCAGTAATGCCTTCTGTATTGTAAGTCTCTATGCTGCTTTATTCTCTTGGAATTTTATTTACGTGCTTTGTCTCTAAACAAAAATATAAACTCTTCAAAGAAAAAACTTTATCTTCCCTTTATTTGTCTTTATCTTGGTTTCGACATGCAGGATAGCAATGCACTTTCCGAGATATTCAGTACATGTATTATTAGTTAGGTGCAAAAGTAATTGTGGTTTTTGCCAACAAAAGTAGCAAAAACCACAATTACTTTTGCAGCAACCTAATATTTGTTTTAATTGATTGAATTTATGAGAATCATTAAAATGAGTAGATCACTTTTAACAACTTTGATAATTTTATAAAGAAAATTTTTTCCAGGAAGCTCTCAGCACTCCAGAAGCGGTGGTTCTTCGGAAAAAGCCCAGGTGCTGGAAAAATTTATTTTCAGAATAGTGTGCATTCTGTAAGATCTGAAAATCCTCTTTTCTAATCCTCCCATAATCAGTTAGGTAATTCTTGCCTTAGACAAAGCTGTAAGGAAGGAAAAAAAAAATTATGCCATGCCCTATCTCTAGTGCTCATATCCATCCTCAAGGCACACCTGGAGTTCATTTTTCACATTGCAGCGAAAGAGAGCTTTGGAATAAGCAAATTTCACAATCTTCACTACCAGTGTCCATCTCTGAGAAATCACTCTTCTCTTACCCTCCTTCATTATATGTTCAAGTAATTCTCCAAGTCTCAGGAATACGACATGCTTATTTACACAAAGGTCAGGTCTAGACCTTTGTGTATGCTGTTTCTTCTGCTTAGAAGACCATTTCTTTCCATGTCCACCAACCAAATCTTCCAGCTTTACTCAGAATGATACTTACGCTTCAGGACTCAGCTAAGATAACACCTTCTTTAGAAAGCCCCCTTAGTACCCACTAAGTTAAGTGATTCCTCCTCGGTGCTCTCTTGTCATCTTGTGTTAATCACTGACACAGTACTTATATTTTTTTAAAATGCCTGCCCGCTTACTTCTTTCCCTCACCCCACACCATAGGCCCTTTGAAGACAGGCCCTGTAGCTGTCCACCACTCTATCCTCAAAGCAGTCTGGCACAGAGCATGTGCTCACTGAATCTTTCTTTAATGAATAAGCAATTACCTCTTTCTTTGCCTCTTTCCACCTGTGCTGTGTGTCACATCCTTGGGTACCCCCACATATTCACACACTGGTGCCTCATGAAGGTACCTATAATGCCAAAGGTTCTTATCTTCCCTAACTTTCTTGTTTCCATGAGGATGCTTTGAGCTCTACTCTGAGTTTTGCCTCCGTAGTTTGTCAGTCTGATCTACTTTTCCAGTCAAAGGTGCTAATGTTCCAGATGTCATAGTCTCATAGCCTCCGGTTGTAAACTAGAGCCTTTTTAGAAGAGAATTTCTTAGTCCAAATGAAAGGCAATAATGGCAGGACTTTTAATCTTTCTACTGAAGGGGGACACTATACATAGGGATTTGCTGCTTTCCTCAAATGCTCCTGCGTTAGTGGTGGCCAACTTCTCTTATGTAGGTCAACATCAGAGCTAAGTGTTGTTTGATATCGGAATGCTTGCTTTTAAGAATCGCTGTGATCTCTTTGTGAAAGCCTCATTCATGTGATAATAGTAATATTGCTTTTTATGGAAACTTTTGGGATAGAATCACTAATATAAGTTACAGAGAAACAAAGGTTATTTTTACATGGCTCACATTTAATGCAGATGTTAACTACTGCACATTGTTAATAGCTTTGTGCAAAGACTTTACATAAGAGAGAAATTAAAACCTATTTGAACTAGTATTTGATAAGCAAACAGCAGAGAGAATACTAGTAGACATCTGAAGATAAAATGAATTTTACTATCTAAGAAATAATTAATTCATCCGGGCTACAGAGGTGATTTACATCTAGGTAAATTAGAGCAAATTCCTTATCCTTCTCCATTTGAGAAGAATTCTCTCCAGGGATTACTCAAAGAAAAGGTAAACACATGACTTGGTCTAGCTTTAGAAGAAGATAAAATGCTTCTTGTTTCTATGGAAATGAACACTGATCAGTTTGTGTTTTCCCTTCCTTTTTATTTCTTTTTTTTTTCTCTTGGTGCAGATTTCTGCAGCATACTATGTAGTGTCTAATGGCTTTACCACCAACGAATCATTAACTATAGGGCAGATAAGACCTTTAGAGAAATATAAGCCACACTTTTTATTTTGGAGATGAGGGTGCTGGCATTCAGAAAAGCCAAACAGCATGTCCTCTGTCACCCGGCTGTATAGTAGCAGGACTGGAACTTGAAACCAGGTGTCTTGGCCCTGTGCCTTGTGTTCCTTTCACCATATTACAAATATTTGCTGGAAAATGTGGAATAATCTTAGATGCACAAGTGAATAAACAGTATTATTCAAGCATTTTATTTATAACATATATTAATTGAAATAATAGCCAACTGTTTCTGAGCACTATTCTACATACTTATTATATATCCACATATTCAATTTCTAATGCCTATATAATTCTTATTTAAACCAATAATAAAACTGACACAGAGCGAGCTTAAGACCCTTGCACATCTTGTCAGTGTTGAGTTTGGGACTCTAAGCAAGGCAGTGGACTCTTGGATCTGTGTACATAACCATTATATTGTAGTAATATATACATAAATTATCCAAATACATGGACAATTGTGTTAAGAATGTGGAGTCAGACACACGTATCAGGTGATTGGCTGTACTACTTAATAGCAGTATAATATTTCTTTCATTGTATCCTCTCTCTTGGTCTCAATGTCCTTATTGGTGACTTGAGGCTACTGCGGTATAGCACTTCTTCATAGAGTGATTGGAAGAGTTGCCTAAGATAATGCGAATAGAGTTCTTATGTCTTAGAACTGATTCTGCCACATGTGTTAAAAATTTCCACCAAGTCCCAGTTGATTGATATGCTGGAGTTCTCTTTTAAATTTATTTTGTATTCTGGATGGTTAGGATTTTTATTTTATTTCAGCAACACAGAAATCTTGTTTTTTTAATCTTCTCCTTTGAAAAACATGTGAACTACACCATGGCCTTTTCCTAGCTTACTAATGTGACAAAATTAATTGAATTTATTACTTATTTAGGGCATGTTAATGCTTTAAAGTCTTCAATTTGAGAATGACTTTTGATTCTTCTTTTAAAAATTAAATATCTTGTACAAACTAGGTATTTCTCATTTTTTCTCATATCTACTAAATATGAAGTTCTGGTGTGGAAAATAAAGATAACCAACATTTTCATTTAATCTTAGTTTGTGTATATACTTGACCCTAGTAATAAAACAAAGATATATATATTAGAAAATAAAGATGAGGAAAAATCTGATTAAAAAAGAAACAGTATCATTCCTTTGGAAATGTCACCATCTACTAAACACAGGAAGATTTTCTTTTCAGTGATAAGAGACAACTAACCATCTAAAACTTTCCAATAACTTTGCAGTGTCTGCCTCATGGAAAAATCAATGAAATCTGAATTGCAATTGTCTTGGACAAGAGCTATGCTGTCAAATTACCTTGCAGTCACAGAAAGTGTCTGAATGCCAACCTAGTATATAGAAGGAACAAATACTGTACTTTCTCCCCTGTAATTTCAAACCATCATTAAGTAATTTTTTTTCTCTGCACTATTGTCTGTGACATTAATGTCTCCATCCTCTCTTATCACTTCACTAATTTTTTAATCTTCTCTCTGAGAGTTTAGTTTTCTACTCTAGAGCTATTGAAAGCTCTGCATTGAGTGGGAGTAATTTTTAAAGCTACAGAATAGTAACCTGAAACTAAAAAAGAACTTTCGAACCCAAGATTTTTTTTTCTCTTCAGCATTAGTGCTGCTGGAGAGATAATGTGATGAGATGCTTTGTGACCGTGAGATAGCATCATGACCTCTAATTCCAATGATTCACCTTGGAACAATATACCTACTAGAAACTGCCTCAGCTGACATTTTCTTGTGCTGCATCAAGAACCTGAAATACTGCAGGGACGTCCTAACTGAGCTCTTTCCTTTAGAGTCACATTTACTTCCTACATCGTTTTCCACAGTCCGATGACAGTGAGAACTTTTGAAAGTAAATCATGTCATTCGCTTGCTTAAGACCCATCAATGGATTTGTATTGAAGGATAATTAAGTCCAACTCCTTAATAAGGCTTTCATGGCCTTTACTGAAGAGGCCCTGCTGCCTTCTGTAGCCTCAAATCCTATTACTCCCTTCAGGTCCCTGAGCATCTTACGTTGGCTTTTGCCTGCGGGCCATGATACGTGCAAATTCCTTTTGCTTGCACTCCTTAAGTCCCCCTTGTCTGTTGACCAGCTTACTGCACATGCTTGGTGTACAGTGGAAATGAAAAAGAAACATATTTGGGGGAAATGCTGTATAGAATAAGCAGATTGAAGAAGGGATGTTGTTGTTTCTTTTCTGTATCAGCCTCAAATTTCTACATACGTCTCTTTTCATTTGAGTTCCTACTATTTTCAGGCACTTTGATCTGTCTCTTACTTGTCCTGGTCTTAACAAAGTAGCCTCTAAAAAGCTACTCGGGAGGCTGAGGCAGGAGAATGGTGTGAACCCAGGAGGCGGAGCTTGCAGTGAGCCGAGATCCGGCCACTGCCCTCCAGCCTGGGCGACAGAGCGAGACTCCGTCTCAAAAAAAAAAAAAAAAGTAACATAATTAGTTGTAAAATTAGTTATATACATCTTAAAGTGAATTTACTCAGCTAATAAATATTATGGAATGTTTATTATACATCAGGCTTTTTCTAGGCGCAAGGAAATTATCAGTGAACAAAACAGGAAAGGTGTCAGCTTTCAACAAGCACACATTCTAGCAGAGGACACAGAAAGGAGCAATTAAATGACAAAATAAGATCATTTCAAATAGAAATCATTTGTAGGAAGAAGATAAAAAGGTCTATGCAATAGAATGATTGCACAGAAAGGCTGGTTTAGGTCTTGTGGGTCAACTAGTTTCTTTGAAGCTAAGTCCTCTGTGACCAGGAAGTAGTCCTGGCAGAAGAAAGCATTTCAGGCAGCAGGGACAGCTGATGCAATGGTCATAAGGTGGAAATTAACTTGATTTCTTCAAGGATTAGGAGGAAAGGTAAAAAATATATAATTGGAGCAGAGTTCATGAGAATGGTGATAGGAGATAGGTCTAAGGACTCCTCTAGAAATGGGCTAAGCAGGGCCTTTCAAGCAAGGCAAGAGGCATTTGTTGTATTCCTAGTGCAAGCGGAAGCCAGGGGAGGGTTTTAGGTGTAGGGATGATGCTGTCTCATTTAGAATTGTACAAGTAGACTCTGGCTTCCTGTGGAGAGTAGATTGAAGAACAGCAGTGGACACAGGGATATGAACTAGGAACCAAAGTTGTGTACTCTTAATGATGTCAGTTCAGTGAAGCACTGACATAGGAGAGCATTGAAAACAGCATGTTAGCATCTTGTCATATTCTTACTTGTCTTTATTGGGACATAAAAGTGATTTCTACACTTAAAGGAATTTCTGAATTTTTGTAGGAGGTTTTTGGGGAAAAGAAGAAGTTGAATCAGTATACGAGTAGGTGTCATTGCTAGGCAGTTGCTTTAGTGGAGAGGATGACATTGGAAAAGGGGGTCTACAAGTGAAATAAGTTTTAATCATAAAGAATATTTCATGGGGACCAGGAGCTAAACTAGCTTCCCTGAAATCGCTCCCCTAGGATTCTAGAAAGGACTGAACTTGGACTCAGAAGATCTGAGTTTCAACCTTGGAATGATCACTTTAGTAGGTTTACCTTCTCTGAGCTTGTAGGTTTGTTCATCTATTAAACAAAAGGGCTTCATCATGTAATAAGTAAGATCTTTATCAATTATACAAATAATCCATTAAGGACTCTATTAGTTATAATGATATCCTTTCTGACATCCAGGCATCTTCAGTGAAACTTTATACGTTGTATTTTCATAGAAAAATAGAGCTGAAAATTACTTAATTATTATGTAAGCATTTGTTTATATACTCATAGTTGCTCATTTTATAGATAAGAAAACCAAATAAACTAGCCATGAGCTAATGAATTAGCCATAAACTAAGGAACTTTTCCCATTAATGTGAGCTGCACACTGCAACTCAGTTCACATGATTCCTGTTTAAATGTTCTTTCCTTATTACTTGTAGTCATCTTATAACTTCAAGGAAGTTCTGTCCACAGGATAATTACAATATTTCTTAAATTCATTCTTTGTCTTTCCTACATAGAAGCATCTATGAGTTGGTTAGTTTGGGAAGTGAATAAACTCTTTTATAATCCCTTACAAAATAGTATAGTTTTCCCATACAAATAATGTACAAAAGTGTATTTCTCAGGACTAAATTAGTTGGATTTTTGGGCCAACTGCAGGTACAAAATGTGGACCTTTTAATGGAGCTTTCAATTCCAGAACATCCAAAAACCTTATTTATTTTGTTCTGATGCATGGAGAAAAATATGAGTAAGAAATTCATTCTATCTGTTACATTAAGTTTAAAATAATGGAAAAAGAGGGATAGAAGTGTACCTTTTATAAACTGCTTTTTGTAAAAATGGGAATTAGACAGCTTCAAAAGAGGGGTTAGCAGCTAGCCAAACTCAATGAAGATCTGTTGTTTAAAAACCAATGATACTAGCTTTCTTTAAAATTTTGTCTTTTGTCCAGATACATTATCAGCACCCCCTTTTATTCACTGTAATCTCCAAATGAGCCCCCAGATATGAATAAATCATTTTGTTGCTGCTAAAGATCTCTAAGAAATCTTTTTGATGACAGAAATAAGTAAAGACAGATAGCTGCACATTCTTAAGTAAATAGATAATGCTTTTAAAAAACTGTCTCTTTCAAATAATCAGAAGTACAAGTCCACATCAAAGTGGGATTTCAAAGGTGTAGAAACAAGGGTGGAACTAAAAATTATACCAAGCTTAAAACAAAAATAAGTGAGCCTAACTGGGGAGCAATTAGAGTCAATTTAAAGAGTAGAAATTTTCCACATTTTCTCAGTTCTGAGATAACATCCCCACCTTCTTTCTCAAAGCATGCCTACCTTTCTACTTGCAGCTCATGGTAATATCCCATGACATTTAATCAAGAGAGAGCCTTGGGAACCACAGCCAAAATTTCCATTTGATTCCAAAAGGCAAAAGATGGGAAAATTATAAAGATTACATGGAAATGGGAGACATTCTGAGAAAAAAAATCAAATTCTTATTGGATTGTTCCTTTAGAGTTGGTCACATTGAAATAGAATGATTGTATTCATTTATTATGTAGGGAGAAAGTGGAGTGACTATGAAATTCCTTTCTTGTTCTGAAATTGAGGGAGTAATTAAGAGCCTACCAACAACAACAACAAAAAAAGCTCAGGACCAGACTGATACACAGCTGAATTCTACCAGAGTTACAAAGAGGAGCTGGTATCATTCCTTCTGAAACTATTCCAAACAATAGAAAAAGAGGGACTCCCCTCTAACTCATTTCATGAGGCCATCATCATCCTAATACCAAAACCTGACAGAGACACAGCAAAAAAGGGGAAATTTCAGGCCAATATCCCTGATGAACATCAATGTTAAAATCCTCAAGAAAATACTGCCAAACCAAATCCAGTAGCACATCAAAAAGCTTATCTACCATGATCAAGTCAGCTTCATCCCTGGGATGCAAGGCTAATCCAACATATGCAAATCAATAAATGTAATCCATCACATAAACAGAACCAATGACAAAAACCACATGATTATCTCAATAGATGCAGAAAAGGTCTTCAATAAAATTAAACACCCCTTCATGCTAAAAACTCTCAAAAACTAGGTACTGATGGAACGTATCTCAAAAGAATAAGAGCTATTTATGACAAGTCCACAGCCAACATCATCCTGAATGGGCAAAAACTGGAAGCATTCCCTTTGAAAACTGGCACAAGATAAGGATGCCCTCTTTTACTACTCCTATTCAACGTAGTATTAGAAGTTCTGGCCAGGGCAATCAGGCAAGAGAAAGAAATAAAGCATATTCAAATAGGAAGAGAGGAAATCAAATTGTCTCTGTTTGCAGATGACATGATTGTATATTTAGAAAATCCCACTGTCTCAGTCCCAAATCTCCTTAAACTGATGAGCAACTTCAGCAAAGTCTCAGGATACAAAATCAATGTGCAAAAATCACAAGCATTCCTATACACCAATAATAGAGAGCCAAATCAGGAGTGAACTCCCATTCACAATGGCTACAGAAAAGAATAAAATACCTAGGAATCCAACTTACAAGGGATGTAAAGGACCCCATCAAAAAGTGGGCAAAAAGTTCCCTTCAAGGAGAACTACAAATCACTGCTCAAGGAAATAAGAGAGGACACAAACAAATGGAAAAACATTCCATGCTCATGGGTAGGAAGAATCAATATTGTGAAAATGGCCACATTGCCCAAAGTAATTTATAGATTCAATGCTATTCCTATCAAGCTACTACTGACTTTCTTCACAGAATTGGAAAAAAAACTGCTTTAAATTTCATATGGAACCAAAAAAGAGCCCGTATAGCCAAGACAAACCTAAGCAAAAAGAACAAAGCTGGAGACATCATGCTACCTAACTTCAAACTATACTACAGGCTACAGTAACCAAAACACCATGGTACTGGTACCAAAACAGATATATAGACCAACAGAACAGAACAGAGGCCTCAAAAATAATGACACACATCTACAACCATCTGATCTCTGACAAACCTGACAAAAACAAGCAATGGAGAAAGAATTCCCTATTTAATAAATGGTGTTGGGAAAACTGGCTAACCATATGCAGAAAACTGAAACTGGACCCCTTCCTTACACCTTATACAAAAATTAACTCAAGATGGATTAGACTTAAATGTAAGGCATAAAATCATAAAAAACCCTAGAAGAAAACCTAGGCAATACCATTCAGGACGTAGGCATGGGCAAAGACCTCATGACTCAAACACCAAAAGCAATGGCAACAAAAGCCAAAATTGACAAATGGGATCTAATTAAACTAAAGGGCTTCTGCACAGCAAAAGAAACTATCAT
>NW_012118599.1:8990592-8996985 GCF_000951035.1 Colobus angolensis palliatus
GATCACTAAAAAGTCGGGAAACAACAGGTGCTGGAGAGGATGCGGAGAAATAAGAATGCTTTTACACTGTTGGTGGGAGTGTAAATTAGTTCAACCATTGTGGAAGACTGTGTGGCGATTCTGCAAGGATCTAGAATCAGAAATACCACTTGACCCAGCAATCCCATTATTGGGTATATACCCAAAGGATTATAAATCAATCTGCTGTAAAGACACGTGCACACGTATGTTTATTGCAGGACTGTTCACAATAGCAAAGACTTGGAACCAACCCAAGTGCTTATCCATAATGGACTGGATAAAGAAAATGTGGCATATATACACCCTGGAATACGATGCAGCCATAAAAATGGATAAGTTCATGTCCTTTGGATTAAGCTGGAAACCATTGTTCTCAGCAAACTAACACAGGAACGGAAAACCAAACACTCACCCATAAGTGGGAGTTGAACAACAAGAACACATGGACACAGGGAGGGGAACATCACAAACCAGGGCCTGTCAGTGGATGGTGGGCTAGGAGATGGATAGCATTAGGAGACATACCTAATGTAGATGATGGGTTTATGGGTGCAGCAAACTACATGGCACGTGTATACCTATATAACATTTTTACTCTCTGTAAATATTGTAAACTTTTTGTGTTTGCAACACACTCTCAAGTATTAGGGTTGCTTTGTCGCATGTTAAAAATGCAAATATAAACAAGTGCCTTAGATATAAGTGTCTGAGCTAAACAAGTCCACAAGAATTAAGACATGTGTCTGCTAGAGTACATGATACCACTGAGTTCTGTGAAAAACCAGAGTTATCACACTTGAGTTTGTTGTCTTCTGCCCTACCCACTCTAGGAAGAACTGTTTCTTCTCCTGATTTTACCCCTTTATATCCTTGTTAGATAAATGCCTTGGCAAGTTCAGTTGACACACAGACTACTTGTAACATAAACATACCTTAGTGCCTGCCTCTCACCTAGTTCTTGAGCATACTTTCAATGCTATACTTCATCATGCAACCTGCTACCAGCTTCAGTATTCTGAGAACCATTGCCACTGAAATAAATTATAGTTGTGGCAATAATAAACTTTCCAAATTAATGATAATTTGTTGACAGCTCTTCGAGATTTCATTCTTCATGTTGGGGCACACTGGATGATAACTACTGTTCTCAACCTGTTTTAGTAACTCTTTGGCCATATGTGTGTGCCTTAAAGAGGAATGATTGCTTCTGTTAGCAATTTCCTACTCTCATGATCTTGCCTACTCTACCTCATCTCAAACTCTGGAAAAGAATTGATTTCTGGCAACTCAATCTGAAATTCTTATCAGTCTCATTTAGGGAATTTGTCTACTGTCATCAATAAGAAAAGGTCAACCTATGTCTGAGGCAGGTGTTTTGAGGGAGCATTGTAATGTGTGAATAGGTGTTCACATCATATTTAGGAAATATTTCAATGCCATTAAATTAGTTGTAAGAAACAATATTTTTGTACTGCTCTTCAGTATGCAATTATATTCTCAGAATATAGAGAACATATAAGAATATTCATGTTTGTGTGTATTTGTATGAGTGTTGGCATAGGTATATGAATGAACCCTGGAAAGATTAGTGTATGTTTATAGAACAGATAATTATCTTAACTTTTGAAATATTATTAGTTCATGACAAGCTTTATTTTTGGCTGGAACTGAATCATAAAGCTTGATCCTGTATTAAGGAGTTGTAATGGATTGTTACCAAAGGAAATGTTGGGAATTGGGATATGAGTGAGATCAAAATATTTATCTACATTTTTCTATGCATGTGGCAATTCTTCTGTAGTTTTGTAATACTTCTGCATAATTTCTGTCCTTGATCATCATGCATGGTATCCTATGTAGCTCCAAATGTTGAATATAAAATTCTAACTTGCCTCTCCACCCACATCAGTTTCACAATTACTAGCACCTATCTCTGCCTTCCTTGTACTCCTTTCACTTAGCATAAGAATCTATTCCCTGGAATATAAATCCATTTGGTAATTGAAGTCTCTTCTTTTTCTGTTTTCAAGGATGGGAGGAACAGTTTTATTGGACACCAACTGGGCGGGGTAGTGGAAGTGCCAAACAGCAAAGACCAGCGGGTCAAGTCAGCCAGAGCCATTCAAATCACCTACTACCTCCAGACCTATGGCTCTGCCACCCAAGACCTCATAGGGGAGAAGTGGGAGAATGAGTTCTGTAAGCTTATGAGGAAGCTCCAGGAGGAGCATCAAGACTTCCAACTCTACTCTTTAGCATCCTTTAGCCTCTGGAGAGACTTTCATAAGACCAGCATCCTGGCCAGAAGTAAGGTCCTGGTAAGCCTCGTGCTGATCCTGACCACAGCCACCCTCTCCAGCTCCATGAAGGACTGCTTGCGCAGTAAGCCCTTCCTAGGCCTCCTGGGGGTGCTCACAGTATGCATCTCCATCATCACGGCAGCAGGGATCTTCTTCATCACCGATGGAAAGTACAACTCCACCCTGCTGGGAATCCCGTTCTTCGCCATGGGTAACTATCCATCCTTGTGGTAATCGGATTCTTACCGGTTTGGGGCAAGGTAGTATCTTTCTTGAATTCTCAGGTGGAAATCTGTTTTAATTTTGCATTGGTGTGTCTATGTCGTTATGTAAAATTTTACTTGGGGTTGTGTCTGTTTCACCTTAGTGGGCCTTTTGTGAAATTATGGGATGACCAAACCATCTTCTCATTTAATTTAATGCTGTCAAATGTTTTTAAGTTATACAACATTGGAATTCTCTACTCAGATCCCTCAAAAATAACAGGTCAGGGATTACGAGAGACAGAGTTAAGGAGATCCAAAACCTACTTTGAGCAAAATTTTGTGGTCCATATTCATAGCCATTCTCAAGTTAATGGGAGTGAAAAGTGAATATCATGAGATGAAAATTTTGAGAACCAATGATGTGTCCTAATCTCAAAGAACTTAAGTAAGCTTTGTCTATTAATTTATTTCAAAGTTTCTGCACAGAGTATACTCCATTCCCCTACCTCTATATAAACTAAAACCTTCCTGCTGCTACTTAGATATATCCTCTAATTTTTCTCATCTTTGGTGAAAAAATTAATGAATAGCCTTAGTCAAGATTATCTCATCTTGTAAGTTTTTCACCAGCTCTACATAAGTGGTCTAGAAAATAGTGTAGGTGGTGTGTGTGTGTGTGTGAGCCTATTCCTTCAAAGAGAAGATCAAATCTGGGAATACAGGCAAGTACGTGCTTAGCAACAAGATTGATGTGTCCTTTCAGAAAAGAGATGATGATGGTGATAGCTATTGGTACAGCAAGAGGGTTCTACACATCAGGTGTGATGTAATTCCCTATGTGTTGCAATTTAGAGAATAAGCTATAAAGAGTTTATTGGTGGTGAACTGACATGAGCAAGACAGTCTTCATATTAGACACCTTAGGGTTTGCTAGGGCTTTTGCTAAAACTGCTGGTGAACTAATTAGGTGATGGAAAGATTTATCAGGAAAATAGAAAATTACATATTCTATACCAATAAAGAGAAGAGCTACCTCTCCTGATGCTGGATTGTAACATAGGTTCTATGAAGCCAGAGAAGGGTTTTCATTCCTTCAACAAAATAATTGTTTCTCACTCTCCAGGTTAAAATCAGTTCTGAATTATAGCTTTATTAGCAAATTTTAAAAGACGCAGGCATGTGGTCAGAAAGTCTTCTAGGTGATGTAGGCCCTTTCTTTTTTGACCTTAGCAAACAATTTTGAGAATGAAAATATGAAGTGTGTTTATATGATAGATGCTGGGGTCTAACTTATTTATCTATAAACTCAATATCGTTGTGGCCATGTTAAGATGTTAAGCTGTTAGTTCATCCTTTTTTTTTTTTTTTTTTTTTTTGAGATGGAGTCTTGCTCTGTCTCCCAGGCTGGAGTGCGGTGGCATGATCTCAACTCACTGCAACCTCTGCCTCCCCGGTTCAAGCGATTCTCTTACCTCAGCCTCCTGAGTAGCTGGGATTACAGGCCACCACTCCTGGCTAATTTTTTGTATTTTTAGTAGAAACGAGGTTTCACCATGTTGACCAGGCTGATCTCAAACTCCTGATCTCAGGTAATCCACCCACCTCAGCCTCCCAAAGTGCTGGGATTACAGGCGTAAGCCACTGCGCCCAGCCAGTTCATCTTCTTAAACCTCAGTTACTTATCATATGAAATGGGGAGTATAATGATATCATTTTCAAAAACTAGGTTTGAAAAATGTAACAGTATTTAATTAAAGTTCATAGCCTGTAGTAAATGCTAAGTAAATATTGGCAAGTTTTACTCTTTAACCTGATATTTTAAGTGCAGTGGATTCACTGATGACTAGAAAATAGTCCTTGGCTTCAGGAAATTGAGGCTTCCAGGATTTTGTGTATCATCTCTAAATACATATTAATGTTGTGAATAAATGGTATCTTTCTTTTTCCCAAAGAACTTATTCTATAAAAAATTCTTGTCGCCAATGACAAAGATGAGTCTAGATTTGAACCATTTACACTTGCTACATTTTTTTGAATTAAGTCTCATCGCTTGAAATAGTAAGATTTATAAGAACCATACAGCATGATTTACAAATGAAACATATTTCATTGGAGGTTAACAAATTGGTCATCTTACTGCTTTCAAGGGTTCCTTTCTAAAACTGCTTTCTAAAACTAATTAGGTCATGAAATGATTTACCAGAAAAATATACAATTACATATTCCGTGCAAATAAAGAGAAAAACTACCTCTACTGATGCTGGATTGTACCCTAGACTCTACAAAGCCTGAGAGGTATTTCCCTTCCTTAAACAAATAACTGGAATGCTAAAAGCCACAGTGAGGGAAAAGTCTAGACCCTTCAACACACACTTTGCACCTCTCCCAGTGACCTTTATATTCATACATAAACCCTGGACAGTATAGGTGCAGACTTTAGGAAGACTGCTTAATAGTCCCTCTGAAGTATTTCTGCAATTCAAGTCCTTAAAATCTTCTGAAGGGAACATTTCTGCTATTTCTGAAAACATACCAACAAAAGACCTAAGAACATATACTTCAAGATTTTTGCTCCATGAAGGGGGCATTTGTTTTGTTGTGTTTTGTTTTATTTTTAAAATGATTGTAGTAGAAAAGAGGCCAAGATTGAGAACTGGTGAAATAAAAGGAACACTCTGCTGGGTTTTCATCCAAGCTTTTCCACTAACTCTGTGAGTTATATTGGGCAGTTCTGTGAAGTCCCTTTGCCCTAAATCCTTCATATATAAAATAAAGGATTTGGAATCTTCAGCCTTACAATGTGAAGATTTCAAAATACAATTTGTTTCATCTTTGAAGTTAGTATTTAATCCTTTATAAAAAACCTTTAAAGTATATGTTATCCTCAAATCTCTAATCTATAGTCTCCTTTGTTGCCTTCTAATGTTAGAGATAGAGAGAAAGACAGAGAGAGACAGAGGCTTTAGAATAGAAAAATCACAGCTTTGCATACAGAGCCTCAGATGCACAAAGCTGCGAGACATAAAAGCACATTGCTATGAAGGTGGTGAGGTAGAATGTGATGTTGAGCATAAATGTGTATGTTTGCCACATATATATCTGCTGGTGGTACACACAATGGTGGTTGAAACCAGTTTTTGATGAATTACAGTTTACATGGTGTCAAAACTGCATAGTCCCTAAGTTAGTTGGGTATAAGGGAAAGAAGCCCAACTCTTCTGGCAAACCTCTATTTCTATTCCTATCTCCCTATAATGACTTCTTTGAGTTAGTGAATATTTATTTACTCCATTATGTGTCAATACTCAAACTATTCATGCTTGTCAGTATTGTCCCTGAAGCTGGGTGTGTCGCCGATACTATTTGTTTCTCACACTGAACTGGCTCAGCTATCTTCTCTTTGACTGCCTATCTCCCATCTGTACTTCATCTCCTTGTTCTTTTTGGCTGATCATTCATTCACTTAGTATTCTTATGGTCATTTCAGAGGCATATATACTGTACCTAAATATCCCACATTTTTTAAGCCAGTGACAATTTTTATACTTTGTCCTGGTGTTCTCATAATAAAATTACATGTGTCAAATTGTATGTCTCAGATTTGGGTTTAGAAAAAAAGATTATTAGAGGTGCATGCAGTCTCTCTGGCAAAGCATTCAGAAAACAATTCCAGAATTCTAATACTTTTTTTTTTCTTTTGAGATGGAGTCTCTATCACCCAGACTGGACTACAGTGGCATGATCTTGGCTAACTGCAACCTCCACCTTCCAGGTTCAAGTGATTCTCCTGCCTCAGCCTCCCAAGTAGCTGGGACTATAGGCATGTGCCACCACACCCAGCTAATTTTTTGTATTTTTAGTAGAGA
>NW_012118599.1:8997320-9031164 GCF_000951035.1 Colobus angolensis palliatus
CAAAGTTCTGGGATTACAGGCGAGAGCCACCATGCACCCAGCCCATAATTTTTAAAAAAAAATACTTGGAAGGACCTCATTTAGCGCTAGCCTAACATCCTTTCTCTCTCTAAGCACATACCAATGAGAATGGCACTCATTTAATTTATAACTCATTGTCCGCCTTTTTTTTTCCACCTCATTTGCTTTATGTGGATGTGTTTCCTCTTTCTGGAATGAGAAATATGGGCTAATATCACACACAGACGCCAAGTTGGCTCATTCTGTACTTTGCTGATATTCTATGGATAGTTGCCAGGGACAGTAGTAGCCTCGGATCACTATTATTATTATTATTTATTTTTTTTTGTCCATTCTGAGTCTGTGTTATGTGTAGAAGTCTCACTTCAGTCAGCTTGACACCACAGGACACAGTGATGACTTGTTTTTTGCAAGTTAAAACAAGCCTTTCAGATACAGATTTTCACTCATTTTTTCCAAGCTGAGACTCATATTCAATTATTTATTAATTTTCAAATATTTATTGAGCATCTACTATGTTCAAGGAATTTTGGTTTCTGGAGTCAAAGACATTGAACAGAATTGAATAAGTTGTCGCCCTCATGAACCTTACATTTTAGGATTGCAGAAGGGATGAATAGAACAGCTAAATAAAGAAGTGTAAACTACGTTGTATGGTTCTTAAGTGATATAAATAAAACAAATAAACCAGAATAAGAGGTAAAGAGCCTAAGTGGTCAGATAAAAGTCTTTCTAAAGAGTAAAACTGAAGCAGAGAGCTAAACAAAGCACCTGAGATGAGTGGCTCTGGCAGACAGAAATATACGTGCCAAGTCTTTAATATAGGACCTTGCTTGGTGAAGCTGAAGAAGAGCAAGAAAGTGAATATGTCTGGATCAGAGTCTGATCTGAGTGTGAGTGTCACGAGAAGGGGTCTAAGAGGTAGTATTGGGTCAGGTCATACAGGACACTGAGAATTAATCTTCCGGTGAAATGAAAGCTGTTTGAAGGGTTCTGAGACAAGAGTGTGTGGCCCGATATACTTTATAAAGACATTTTTGTCTATACTACGTAAATTAATCTGCAATGGGGCAAGAATAATTCTACAGAGACTATTTGACAGGTTATTGCAAATTCTGCATGAGATATGATGGTGATGTGAAATAGCATGGAAGCAGGGATGGTGATAAAAAGGAATTAGACTCAGGGTAAATATTTGAAAATAGAATTGACAGGACTCAGTGAGGGACTAGATATGGTGTGTAAGAGGAAAAGAATTGTTAAGAATGACCTCAAGCTTAGAGGACCAAGTAAGTGATTGAATGTGTTTGCCATTTACTGCAGTAGTGAAGACATGAGAGGAATTCACTGTGGGGGAAAAATCGAAACCAAGTGGCAAATGTAGAGTTAGTAATATAAGACAGTACATAGATCAGGTTCAGAGGAAATCTGTAAATCAGAGCTGAAGATACAAATTTGAGATTCATCACAGCATAGCTAATATTGAAAACCATAGAATCCAATGAGAACAAATATAAAGATAAATATAAATGAAAAAATAAGACATCCAAGATTTGAGCCCCGGAGCATTTTAATGGTTAGAAATTGGGAAGATGAGGGATTCAGAAAATGATGCTAAGAAGGATCAGGCAGAAAACTAGCATGAGAAGCAAGAGAGAATAACTAACCAGCAGCAGAGTAAAGAAAGTGTTTTATGAAGGAACAAGAGATTGATTGTTCCAAAAGTGGCTAAGAAATTGTGTCCATTGAGAACTGAGAAGTAGTCATCTGATTTAGCAAAATAGAAATCATTGGTGAGTTTGAAAAGAGCTGCTTAGGGGAATGCTGAAAATGAAAGGGTGATTTCAAGAGATTCAATACAGATTGGAGGAAATGAAGTGAAGATAGTGAATATAGACAATTCTTTTGAGAGATTTTGCATTAAAAAGAAATTAATGTTTGCATGCTGATAGGAACACACAGGTGAGAAAGAAAACTTTATAGGAAAGCAGAGAGAGGAAGAAATTGCAGAAGCAATGGCACTGAGTAGGAAAGAAGGGACTAGATTCAGAGCATAAGTGGAGTCATTGCACAGACAGTTCACCTACTATAGGAAAAGGAAAGGCCTAATACATGGACAGATCCAGATAACTCAGTGTATATGGGGATGAGAGCATGTGGAAATTCTCCTTGGTGCCTTCAGCTTTGTCAGCAAATATGAAGTCAGTCATCAGCTGAGAACAAGCTTGGGGAAGGAGGCATTGATTTGTGGAAAATGAAAGGAATTTGAGTCACCTTGGAAAACTGGAGACTGAATTAGAGAAAAAAATTCAGAAAGATAACTAGAAAACTCTAAAGGCCCAGTTGAAGTTTGTGTTCATGAATTTTTTTAAAAAGAAATGAGTAAACATGGTTTCTATTTTTTTAACCCCTAGGCACATATAGCTGTGTAGAAGACTTAGGTAGGTATTGAGTTGAATTTAATCAGAAAACAAAAAATGAGGTTTACAGTACACACAAAGGTGTGACTATAATGACAGATTGTGAAAATTGTGCAGGCCAGGGTCAGCTAGACCAGACCATGTTGCAATAACAAATAATGCCTTAATTATGTTAACATAACAAAGATATATTTCTTGCTCATCTCACAGTTTGGTGTGGGTCAGGAAGATCTCTTTGCCATCTCTCTTCCGACAGAGACTCAGGGATCCACGATGCCTCCATCTTATAACCTTGCATCCTCAGAGTTTGTGCTCAAGGCCATGTAGGCAAAAGAGAAAATAGAGAACTCACACCTATTGGTAACTGCCTTACCTCAGAAGTGATGCAGTTACTTCTTATACATTCTATTGGCTAGCCAACAGCAAGGAGTATAGAAAATGCTGATGAGCAAATGGATTGTTTTATAAACATCACTTGTCTCTTTCATATAAACTAAGCCAAACAATAAAGGAAGTGGCAATATTATTCCCTATCATCACTATGATAAGAAATTGGTAAGCTGCAATATTATGGTTCTTTCTGGGTCAGATAATTGTTTTAGGTTGGAGTCTGTTCTAGTTATCTATGGCTAGATATCTAGTTAACTATGTTGGAGATTTCTAGTTATCTATGACAAATACCACAAAATTTAGTAAGATAAAATAGCCACTTTATTATGTTCATGGATTCTGTGGGTCAGTAGTTTTGAGAAGACACAGCTCTTCTCACCTCTGCATTGTGCACTTCTGTTTCCCAAAGCATGAACCAGTAGAGTATTTAGGATATAGTGGGCCTACTAAGGCTTAATGCTTGGCTAAAGTTCTTTACAATGATTATTTTACAGTATTAGAAATGTCTCTAATATGTTGCCACAGGGCTTATTTTACTCAGGATGATCAAAAACATCAAAATCCTTCCTAAAATAATTCCGTTGCTGTAAGAGAAAGGACCTTATTATGACACCCGGATGTTTAGTTGGAGCTATTTCTTAACCTTAGTAATTGTAGTCATGCTGTGCTTTGGTGATAGTCGCCTCCTTTAAAAAACACTGGCAAGGCCAGGCGCGGTGGCTCAAGCCTGTAATCCCAGCACTTTGGGAGGCCGAGACGGGCGGATCACAAGGTCAGGAGATCGAGACCATCCTGGCTAACACAGTGAAACACCATCTCTACTAAAATACAAAAAACTAGCTGGGCGAGGTGGCGGGCGCCTGTAGTCCCAGCTACTCGGGGGGCTGAGGCAGGAGAATGGCGTGAACCCGGGAGACCGAGCTTGCAGTGAGCTGAGATCCCGCCACTGCACTCCAGCCTGGGCGACAGAGCGAGACTCCATCTAAAAAAAAAAAAAAAAACACTGGCCACCAATGTGAAAATATTCCAATGCTTATGCTCAGAGGCTTAGAGTCAGAAGACTTGGAGTCCAGTCCAGCTCCTGCTTCTTACCTCCTGGATGTCTTCTCCCTGGGCCTCCTTCATCTTACTTTCTCATTAGATGAGGAAGAACTCATTGTTCTTTAACATCTCTTCCACTTTAGCTCTTCAATCAGTGAATCATTTATTTGACACTCATTCTGTATGTCATCACTTCTAGAGATTTGACTCACTGGGAGATAGAACTGTGTCTCCTTGGCATCTTTGCCATTGTCTAAAGTAACCATAGTCAGCATTTTTAAACACTGACTTATTGGTGGCTTTTATGACTGCTAGAGTTCTTCAAGCAAGAAAAGTCTTAACTTTTGGTTGTTTTTAGCTTAGATATTTTAATGTGCCTATTTTTATGTATGTAATTCTTTGGTTTTAGCTTTCTTGCCTATTTATTTCTTTCTCTGTCCTTCTTTTAGAGCTTTGACATGGACCTACTGTGTCAGAGCTTTCTAATGAAGTGAGACATTGTCTCACTAACTGGTTTTGCTAGACCTTTTAAAGGAGGTGGAAAAGAAAGCTATCTTGGCATAATAAGTAAGAGGTGAATTTTATGTCAAACATTTGAGGTAGCATTGACTAGTGTGTACTTTTTATTATATAGCACTGTCCAACACTGCTAGTAATTTTCCTGACTCCTTAAAGTTCTACATCTTCTTTCGAATCCACCTCCGTCTCTTGCACTTTTTACTGCAAATGAGCTTCCTCAAGTGGTTACTGAAGTTTAGGAATGAGAAAGAGTACTGTTACATAACAATTTTACTGAGGGTGAGATGCATATGGACCCATTTTAGTAATCTTGTTTATCTTGAGGGTAGCTGATATGCTAGTTTAGATTTTTTAAATGGAAAGATTTGTAAATATGCCTCCTGTTGTTCAATATGTGCTGCTCTTGCTTTTTATTTCTTGAGTTAGATAGTGAATCAGGATTGAATAGCTAAGCAGGGAGGGACATAGGAGTGACATCAATTTATCCAGCACGTGGTACAATAATTAATATGTCAGGTACTTCCGTTTCTCCAGCATCTAAGCCATCCTCAAATACATGTCTATCAAAAGCAACCTTAACACTCCTCATTAATTGAAGTCCACTTTACTGTCGTGTCAGAATGTCCCAAGAAAAAATATTCCTGGTGTAGGACAGCTGCAATTGCCAACCAGAATAGGATATTTTTTCTGCAGTACTGCATCAAGCAAGGTAAATGCTGCAGTTGAAACTCTGGAAACTTGTAGGGTGAAAATGCATTAAGGGTTATGCCATTGTTTTTCTGAAGAAAAACGTATTGAGAAACTGGAGATATACTTCCTGGATTCAATTATCTTTCAAGCCAGAATTATCATATCTAGTGATCTAACAAAACAGAAAATTGGCAGAGAAAGATGAGATACATTCTACGTTTATTTGATGGTCCCAGAGACCAACCTTAGGCTTCCAAGAATTGAGGAACACCTGTGGGCTGATTCCCACCTGCCTTCCTGGAACATGGTGGCTTAATGTTTACAGCAAGTGTTTGTGTATCATAGTTGTCGGCTTCTTTGTTAATGATTGAGTAATGCCTTAACCCAGACCAAGACAAAACTCTAATATTCAAGACTTTGCATACAGATGTCACTGTGTACCCTTAGCAAATCAGTCTGAGTACAATCCTAAGTTTGAGTGTAATATAAAGAAGACGCTGCTGTTTGTTTTGCTGCTTCCCCACATTGACTTAGTCTAAATAGAAATAAGACTAGGTCCAGGCCAGTGATACCTGCAGTGATTGTTTCCCTTTTAGGTGTAACATTTTAAACTCAGTATTCTATTTAATGATATAAAGTAAGATAGTATGTTAGTAAAGAATATTTATTAATAGTATTTGAGGTGACATAATAAAAGGCACAAATAATATAGCCATATTAGTAAATGATAAAAGCCAAATAATGAAGGAAAATGAGATAATTTTACCAGAAAGAATTGAGGATAAGATTAGGTTAAACTACTTTATAGCACAAAAAAAAAAAAAAAAAAAAAAGCAAGAAAAAGGAAAAGAGGAAGGAGGTTAAATGGCTCACTTCATCGCATGAAAACCAAATAAGATCACACAAAAGAGATCACTGAAAGGCACCTAACATGTAGGGTTTGGGGTGAGACTGATGGACATAATGAGGACTCATTGTAATTCTCAGCAGTAAATTAATGGCTTCACTCTTTAAAATTCTATTATCTTCCTCCTCCTTTACACTGCCATGATCAAGAGTCAAAGCAAGGTTATATACTTCACTGTGTTGTCACAGTGTGGGGCAAATAATAAGTGGTGTGCTCAGTAATTATTTCTTGAATGAATGACTTGTGATTTTACTAGCTCACAGCAAAGATAAAGGTTATTCTTTTAGAAAAATGGTATAAACCTGAGTAAAATTACGTGTTCTTTTAAAAAATTTAAATCAATGGCTCTTAAACAAAGTCATTGAATGTGATTGGCTGATGAGGGGATTTGGGGGTTTCAAATGTAAGTTTAGTTTAAAAGTTGTACCTTTTTGTGTTTGTGTGGAGCTTCATGCACTTAAAAGTATTCAATGGCCATTTTTAAATGAATATGGATTCCTTATTTGCTAAGAGGTAAGTAGGGCAGCTGCTTCTACTAAATAAGAAAGTAAAGTCATCAAAACCATTCTCAAGACTGTGTGGAGTCAGGATTAGAACCTACATTTCTTGACTTTGCCTCGAGGGCTCCTTGGCTCTGCTACCTGTTCTTAAACTGAGCCCAGGGCTTCTGGGGTGCAGAGGGTACTGCAGGGCCTGAGAATAGTTGAGCCAGCAGGAATCTCACTTACTCTGTATCCCAGGCTGTGGGGTAGTGCTGCAATCTTGGCTCACTTCAACGCCCACCTCCTGCATTCAAGCGATTCTCCTGTCTCAGCCACCCTAGTACCTAAGATTACAGGCATGTGCCACCACACCCAGCTAATTTTTGAAGTTTTATTAATGGTAGAGATGGGGTTTCACCATGTTGGCTAGGCTGATCTCCAACTCCTGACCTCAAGTGATCCACTCTCCTTGGCCTCCCCGAAGTGCTAGGATTACAGGCATGAGCCACTGTGCCCAGCCACTCTCTCCTGGTTCTGACCCTGCACTTTGCTCTAAATATTTCACATGACAAGTTTCCATAAAGACTTAATTTGAATAAAAAATTACTATGAACTAAAAAAGTATATAAAAGTTTGAAATTATCTGTACAACAAACCCCTGTGACATGAATTTACCTATATAACAAACCTGCACATGTACCCTTAAAATAAAATTAAAAGTTAAACCTAAAATAAAAGTTCAAAAAAAGTTTGAAAACTGCCATTCCTCTACCATTCGGCAGTGCCTCCTTCATAATATAATGGAAGATAGAATTTATACTGGAGATGAACTAAATGTGTTTCATAGCATGGGTGGCAGCACTTCCATCAAATATTGTATCCATGTACTTCCTGGAGTCATTTTATTGAAGTGTTCCTGGAGGTATGATTTTTACTTAACACCTTAACTTTCTCTCTTGTAGACAAGTTAACCCAGTCTCAAAGACTGGAAGCAATGGTGGTTTATGGTTGCCAGGAAAAACTAACTCAGATGCCAAGACATTCAACGATAGAATTACCTGTAATTTTATTGTATTCCAGGGGAAGAACTTCTGTCTTATAGGTCAAGAAATTGTTTTATAAAGGCACAGTGGCAAACCAAACTCTCAACCAAGCAATCCCATTCAGCATGTTGACAAGGGATAAATAAATGAGTGAGAATCTCTGTCTGGTAACCTCTCCAAAAAAGTGGCTTACATGTATCTTCTAATTAGACTTCACTTTCTCCAGATATGTAAAAAGACCAACTATTATTCAGAAGGCTTTGTGATGAGCATAAATTAAAGCAGTGATAACCTGATGAATTTCTTTGTTCCTTTCAAAGAATGCTGTCCCAATGCCTCTCAGATGCCATCCCATTTCTCCCTGGATAGTTCTGTGTATGTAAAACAGATGTTCAACTTGCTGGCCCCGACCATTCTATGTTGGCCACCTCCTTTGTTGATAAACTTTTGCCAACATGAATCAATATCACTGACTATGTAAGTAATGAACTAAGTAAACAGTGTTTCTCATGGGACTATCACACTCTTTCTCCTTTCTATATTTATCTATTATAAATATTTTACTTATATATGTCAATAAATAGGTCAAATGAGACTAACTCTATCTATCTAGATCAAATAAGTTTAATCCTCAGAAAGTGACCATCTTTTTATGATTTCTGGTTCTTCCCTACTGTTCCCTCCTGTAAACTTCCTAGAACACCTTTCTTTTTGGTTGTTATTTATTTTAGTCTATTTATCCCTTTGCCCATTCTAATTCTTCTTAACCTTTTCCTGAAAAATGAAAATCCTAAAGCAGAAGTAGGTATGTTCTTGTATTCCCCCACCCTATCCAAATGCCATGACCAACATGCCATCTATATGTACTCAGCTTAGCACTAATTCTAATTCTAAGCAAAACCAAGCTGATATCTGTCCGAATACACAAAGCTGTTTCATATCTTGTGATGTTTCTTTTTCCAGAAATTACCTTCCACCACTCACTTGTAATTTACAAGATTCAAGTGTTCTTTGTCCTATGGCATTTTTTACTGACCTCCAAATTTAAGAATCACTGACTGGTTTCCTCTTTTGCCTTCTCTGTACACTTGTTTACGTGCCTATCCTCACTTCCCATGCTAGGCTGCAAAGCCTTCATTAAAAGATCAGGACTTGCTATTTTTGTGTCCCAGGCACCTAGTAGAGGGCCTAGGGCGATATAGGAGGTAAGTTTAAATTATTTTTGGACTGACTGAATGAAAGATGCTGTGTCATATTGACCCACTTTGCATAATGGCTTTTACCTTGGGTGCCTTGCATGGGGTTTGTGCTGGTCGCTCTGTCTTCTCTCTCCATTGCCACCATATTTTCTTCCCACCTTTCTCTTTTCTGATCTTGGCTCTGGACAGCTGATTCCTATGGACTGGATCACTCAGTATCTTGTCCTCTGGATTTTGGTTGGGTTTGACCAATAAAAGTCACCACCAGAAAATAGTAGAGTAGAAGGAAAAACAGGTCAAAGTCTTTCTTACCTGCTCCCTCCTTTCCTGATCTGGCAACAACTTCAGTCTCTAGCAGGCAGCCTCTGCTCCATATCTACAGCCATCATCAGGCACTGGTAATACTATTTTGACTCTTATACTTTAAAAGTGATAACAGCTTCCTGCTCTTGATAGTCTGAGTATCTCAACATAATCTTTGTTGTTCTGTTTTGTTTTTCCAAAGCCTCTGCCCATATCTCTGTAAGTAGTCCTTTAATTAAGTTCTTTTTATTTCTACCATCTCAGGGATTTCCATATCCTGCTAAGCCTCTCAATTTCTTACTAGATATGAAACAGCATCCCCATGTCCTGCTGGATCTGAAGTCCTGCCCTAAGGTCCACCAACTTGTTTTAATTCATTGCCTAACTCTTGCCAACCAACCATGTTCAAGGGAAATGGATTCTGTTCTCTACCAACCCAGTTGCTGGCCATCAGTGGACTTAGGAGCAGTCTGCATTGTCCACCTGACTTTGAATATCAGCTAACACCTGGACATCTGCTGCCATATTCTGCCTGCTACTTTGACATATCAAGTTCACAAAGTCCTTAATATATTGTGCCTTGCATCTCTTTTCAGAGGCCAGGCAAGTGTCAAGTTTCATTTTACCTACTTTTATAATTCCTAGAGTCTGCTTTCTCCAAGTGGAAGTCTTGAGGGCAAAGCTTCCTGTGTAGACTTACTTTAGTATCTATCTTAGCTATTGTGATATGTGTGATAGGTCGGCTTTGAGAAGGAGCCTGAAGAAAATTCTTTTAACATACATGATTTTACCATCATCATTGGCAAAATCTGAGGCTGGCATTAAAAGAGGTTATGCGCTCTTAAAATCAAGAATAGAAAAATTGCATTGGTGACTTCCATATCCCCATTATCATTTTTAGGTCATGGTGGCTATTTTTTTCCATGTACTTAGTTTAAACTAAAAGTAGTTTGACATAAAATTGTTCCCTTACAGTCAGACTTTCCAAATATATATAAAAGAGGCTGCCTGTCCTTGTTTTGTGCCATGGTGCCTGTGCTTTTGTAGCTGAAAATAGCATTGGCGTTCATTCCTGGCACATTACACTGCAGGCTTCTATCTAATTTGCTGTCCACACTCACCCTAAAGTCCTTTTCAGCACTGCTGCTTTCCAAGTATTCCCTTCTCATTGAATATCTGTGTCTCATACAGTGCTATTCATTTTTTGTTTTCAAGGTTGACACACATCTTTCTACCAATCTCTCTTCACTCTATTCTGGGTAGTAATAGTGGGTGTCTGTGTTTAATTCATGTTTTTCTTATTACAAAAGCAATGTAGCATATTTATTATAGGAAAACATTAAGAGAAAAAGAAAGTATCAAACCACCATCCAGGGACTTTTAGTAGTAAAAAATGTGTACATAATTTTATTACATCTATACTTAGGTAAATATATAAATATATGGAGATATCAAACAAAAGTAAGATGACTGTATATATGTTATTAGGCATTCTACTTTTTAATTTAATAATAATCAAGAATTTCTGTAAGTGCAGAAACTGTATAAAACCTGCATGTGTACTATTTTTACTAATAGCTATACGTCGACATGTGTGAAGACTGCTCAAAGGAAGAAATAGAACATTACCAGCATTCCAGAAACTTCCTGAGCACGTTTTCTCAATTAAAACTCCCTCCCTCGTCTTTTGTGATAACATGCAAGTCGGAAGGAAGTCTTCTGTTAATCAATTTTTAGCTTTTCTTCAGTTTCACCACATATGTTATTACGTATGTGCATATGTATATGTGTATATATATGTATATATATGTGCATGTGTGTGTGTGTATATATATATACACAATTACATTATCTTGGTGAATTATTTTATCAGAATGAAGTGGTGTTCCATCTCTAGAAATAGTTTTCTGTTTTAAAGTCTATTTTCTAATATTACTATAGCTTCATCAGAATATTTTGTTCATATTTGTCATTTCTCCACTGTTTTTGTACTAACCTGTTTTCTTACATTTTCCGTATGTGTCTTGTAGATTGTGTATAGTAGAATGTGGAGATTCTTCCAGACTATTAATTTTTTGTCTCTTAGTGGAGAAATTTAGTCCCTTTAGTATCTTCAAAATAATTTTGGATATGGTTGAATTTAAATCTATTGTCTTATTTTTGCTTTCTAGCTGTCTCATATGTCTATATATTATTATTGTTGCTTTTTTATTAAACATCTTTTGGATTGAATTAATATAATTCATCACTCATTTTTCCCTTTTGCAAATTCAAAAGTTAAAAGTTTTGATTTTGATTTTGTGATTGTTACACAAATTACACTACTCATATTTTAAAAATCTAAAATTAATCAAAACCTTCTTTTTCCTTTTATATATAATAAATAGCTTAGATCATTTAAGCTCCATTTAGACTTCCTCCCGACTTACATGATATTACTGTCTAGCACTTTAAGTCTATTGTTAGTTGTTGTTTTTTTAAACTTCGTTAGACCTTATTATTTCTTTTCGATATAGCTCATAATCTTTTACATTTACCAATGCACATTTTTACCACTGTTTAACAATTGTTATTTCTTCTTACATCTCTGACCTTCCATCTGGGATCAGTCTTCTTTCTAAAGAACATTATTTAGTTCTTTAGAAATGTCCTGCTGGTGCAAACCTCTCTCCATTTTTTGTTTGTTTGTTTTACACAGAATGTCTTTTTGGTCCTTATACTGAAAGCTATTTTTACTGGGTACAAAATTCCTTTATTATATTGAAAATAACCATTCTCTATCATCTTTATCCCATTGTCTTTTTCTCTGACTGCTTATAAGATTCTTCTTTGTCTGGTTTTCTGCAGTTCGGCTGTGATATATCTAGATGTGACTTCCTTTGATTGATTTATTCTATTTGTTTTGCTTTGAATTCGTCTCACTGGGGATTAATTGAACCTCTTGAGTTCATGGTTCATGATTTTTACAAAATCTAAAAAGCTATCAGCTTTATCTAGTCAAATATTATTTTTATATTGTTCTTTCCCTTCCCTCTTGTACTCCAATCAAACATATATTAGAATTTTTCATGTCTCTTATACTTCCTTTTGTATTTTCCCCTTGTCTGTGTGCTACATTCTGAAAGATTTCTTCTGTCTGATGGAACAATTTACTAATTTTCTTCTTTGTAGCATCTAGACAAAAGAGAATACATAGCTAATATGAATATGTAGCTAAATATGTTCATTAAATTTTAAAATATTTATTAATGGATTTTTATTTCTACAAGTTTTAGTTCTTCTTCGAGTTGCCTATGTCTATATCTGTTTCCTGTCATCTGAAGACACTTTTTCAAGGTTATATTTGTTTTTATTAAGGTAAGCACATGTATTAGTCCATTTTCCTGCTGCTGATAAAGTCATACCTGAGACTGGGAAGAGAAAGAGTTTTAATTGGACTTACAGTTCCACATGGCTGGGGAGGCCTCAGAATCATGGTGAGAGGTGAAAGGTACTTCTTATATGGTGATAGCAAGAGAAAATGAGAAGAATGCAAAAGCAGAAACCCCCAGTAAAACCATCAGATCTCATGAGACTTATTCACTACCACGAGAACAGTATGGAGGAAACCGCCCCCATGATTCAAATCATCTCCCACCAGGTCCCTCCCACAACATGTGGGAATTATGGTTTGGATCTGTATCCCCACCCAAATCTCAGCAATTCAAGATGAGATGTGGGTGGCGACACAGATCCAAACCATATCATTCCGCCCCTGGCCCCTCCAAATCTCATGCCCTCACATTTCAAAACCAAAAATGCCTTCCCAGCGGTCCCCTAAAGTCTTAACTCATTTCAGCATTCACCCAAACGTCCACAGTCCCAAGTCTCATCTGAGATGAGGCAAGTCCCTTCTGCCCATGAACCTGAAAAATCAAAAGCAAGCTAGTTACTTTCTAGATACAATGAGGGTACAGGTATTGGGTAAATACAGCCATTCCAAAGGGGAGAAATTGGACAAAACAAAGGGGTCTGAAATCCACCAGGGCAGTCAAACTTTCAAGCTCCCAAATTATCTCTTTGACTCCAGGTCTCACACTGAGGTCACACTGATGCAAGAGATGGGTTCCCATGGTCTTGGCAGCTCCACCCCTGTGACTTTGCAGGGTAGAGTCCCCCTCCTGGTTGCTTTTGTGGACTGACATTGAGTGTTTGTGGCTTTTCTAGGTGCACAGTACGAGCTGTTGGTGGATCTACCATTCTGGGGTCTGGAGGACAGTGGCCCTCTTCTCACAGATCCACTAGGTGGTGCCCCAGTAGGGCCTCTCTGTGGGGTCTCCGACCCCACATTTCCCTTCTGCACTGCACTAACAGAGTTTCTTCATGAGGGCCTCGCCCCTGCAGCAAACTTTTGTCTGGGCATCTAGGTGTTTCCATACATCTTCTGAAACCTAGGCAGAGGCTCCCAAACCTCAATTCTTGACTTCTGTGCACCTGCAGGCTCAACACCATGTGGAAGCTGCCAAGGCTTGGGGCCTCCACCTTCTGAAGCAACAGCCTGAGCTGTACCTTGGCCCCTTTTAGTCACAGCTGGAGTGGCTGGGATGCAGGGAACCAAGTCCCTAGACTTCACACAGCATGGGGTATCAAGGGAAAACCCCACACCCGATATTTATCATGGGTTCTTTTCTATTTCCCTAAGTGTCTCAGCTGGTTTGAGAAATAAAGAGAAAGAGTACAAGAGGGAGAAATTTTAAAGCTGGGTGTCCGGGGGAGACATCACACCTCAGCAGGTTCCGTGATGCTCCCAGAGCTGTAAAACCAGCAAGTTTTTATTAGTGATTTTCAAAAGGGGAGGGAGTGCACAAATAGGGTGTGGGTCACAGAGATCACATACTTCACAAGGTAATAAAATATCACAAAGCAAATGGAGGCAGGGTGAGATCACAGGACCACCAGATGGGGCGAAATTAAAATTGCTAATGAAGTTTCGGGCATGCATTGTCATTGACGACATCTTATCAGGAAACAGGGTTTGAGAGCACCAACCTGTCTGACCAAAATTTATTAGGTGGGAATTTCCTCGTCCTAATAAGCCTGGGAGCGCTACAGGAGACCAGGGTTTATTTCATCCCTTCGGCTTTGACCGTAAAAGGCGGCCACCTCAAGGGGACTGTCTATACACCTACCCTCAGGGCGCATTCTCTTTCTCAGGGATGTTCCTTGCTGAGAAAAAGAATTCAGCGATATTTCTCCTATTTGCCTTTGAAATAAGAGAAAGATGGTTCTGTTCCGTCCAGCTCACTGACAGAGGTCTTATCTCTCTTGTTCCCTGTACATTGCTGTTATCCTCTTCTTTTTTCAAGATGCCCAGATTTCATATTGTTCAAACACACATGCTCTACAAACAATTGGTACAGTTAACGCAATCCTCACAGGATTCTGAGGCAACATACATCCTCCTCAGTTTACAAAGAAGATGATGGGATTAAGAGATTAAAGTAAAGACAGGCATAGGAAATCACAAGGGTATTGATTGGGGAAGTGATAAGTGTCCATGAAATCTTCACAATTCATGTTCAGAGATTGCAGTAAAGACAGGTATAAGAAATTATAAAAGTATTAATTTGGGGAACTAATAAATGTCCATGAAATCTTCACAATTTATGTTCTTCTGCCGCGGCTTCAGCTGGTCCCTCCATTCAGAGTCCCTGACTTCCCGCAAAAACAGGGACCCTGGACCCCACCCATGAAACCACTTTTTCCTTCTAAGCCTCTGGGCCTATGATAGGAGAGGCTACCGTGAAGACCTCTGACAAGCCCTGGAGACGTTGTTTTCCCCATTGTCTTGGGGATTAGCATTTGCTCCTTGTTACTTATGCAAATTTCTAGAGCTGGCTGGAATTCCTCTTCAGAAAATGTGTTTTTCTTTTCTATCCCATTGTCAGGCTGCAAACTTTCCGAACTTTTATGCTCTGCTTCCCTTCTAAAATTGAATGCCTTTAACAAAACCCAAGTCACCTCTTGAAGGCTCTACTGCTTGGAAATTTCTTCCAATACCCTAAATCATCTTTCTCACATTCAAAGTTCCACAAATCTCTAGTGCAGGGGCAAAATGCTGCAAGTCTGTTTGCTAAAACGTAACAAGAGTCACCTTTGCTCCAGTTACCAGCAAGTTCATCATCTCCATCTGAGACCACCTCAGACTGAAACTTATTGTCCGTATCACTATCAGACTTTTGGGAAAAACCATTTAACAAGTCTCTAGGAAGTTCCAAACATCCCCACATTTTCCTGTCTTTTCTGAACCCTCCAAACTTTTCCAACCTCTGCCTGTTACCCAGTGGCAAAGTCGCTTCCACGTTTTTGGGTATCTTTTCAGCAGTGCCCCACGCTACTGGTACCAATTTACTATATTAGTCCATTTTCACACTGCTGATAAAGACATAACTGAGACTGGGAAGAAAAAGAGGTTTAATTGGGTTTATAGTTCCACATGGCTGGGGAGGCCTCACAGTCATGGTGGGAGACGAAAGGCACTTTTCTCATGGCAGCAGCAAGAGCAAATGAGGAGGATGCAAAAGCAGAAACCCCTGATAGACTATCAGATTTCATGAGACTTATTCACTACCACGAGGACAGTATGGGGAAAACTGCCCCCATGATTCAGATGATCTCCCACAGGTCCCTCCCACAATACTTGGGATTATGGGAGTACTATTCAAGATGGGATTTTGGTGGGGACACAGAGCCAAACCATATTATCACAGTCTTCTAAGATTTTTATAATTAGTTCATGGCCTGAGGTTTCTGTGGCTCTACTGCTGTTTGTCATTGGTATCGGTTTCTTAAGTCAATCACCCTGTTTCTTTGTGTTCTGGTTATCTATTAGTATATGATAGTCACTATTTTTGCAAAAAAAAAAAAAAAAAAAAATGAGTGTTTTCAGATTCCTAGAATGGTGTTGTCTCTTTCAAAGTGGCTATGTGTTTGTATCAGCCTAGAACTTGAGAGCACTACTAATTGGAAAACATTTCAAATCTCGTCACAGCTTTAGGTTCCCTGTCCAATGTATAGATGTATTCAAAGACCCATCTATAATACAACTTCTTCTTCTTTTTTTTTTTCTTTTAATATTTATTTTCCTCCTCTGCTTAGCACAGAGACAAGCTTCTATAAAATGTTATGTGACTGGGGCCAGGGACAGTGGCTCACACCTGGAAACCCAACATCTTGGGAGGCCAAGGCGGGCAGATCACCTGAAGTCAGGAGTTTCAGACCAGTCTGCCCGACATGGTGAAACCCCATCTCTACTAAAAATACAAAAATTAGCCAGGGCATGGTGATGCACACCTATAGACCCAGCATCTTGGGAGGCTAAGGCTGGAGAATCACTGGAACCTGGAGGCAGAGATTGCAGTAAGCTGAGATCACACCACTGCACTACAGCCTGGGCAACAAAGCAAGACTCTATCTCAGAAAAAAACGAATGTTGTGTGACTGAGAGTAAGACATGGGGATTAGTTTTCATGTGACATTGTTCTAAAGCTATGGCTTTTGAGATCCAAGCTTGAATTGGAGAAGGTATCTCAATAAGATTTCTCATCTTGAGCAACCCTTGGAATTAAATTTCTGAGCTCTCTTATTCCTTCAGGCCAGCAGCCTCAAGGAATGAGGGCATTCAGAAATGACCCTTAAGTGTATCTATGTGTTTCTTTTTTATCCAGCATTTAACATTTTTTTGTTATTTTTAACTAAAGGGTTAATACAAATGACATAATCTTGGAATATTAAGACTCACAAGCAGCTGCACCATCACTTTAAATGGCTGGATATTTAGTCTTGTTTTTAAGCCTTCACCATTTGTCTTTTTCAAATATGCATGTGTATGTGCTTAATGTTAATATTTACTGCCTCTAACCCAATTTTTCTCTTCGTGTAATTTCCTAGTTGACAATTTATTCATTATCTTCAATTTTAATCCAATAGATAATATTCAAATGCAAACTTTTTCAAACTTGCTTTTACTGTAGACCAATTATTACATTTTTTTGATACCCTGGTATCTCCTTCTCAAAAGAAAGGTTTTGCCACTATGAGAAGTTTCAAAATACAAGGTGCAGCAAAATGACTTCATCCAGAGTATGACACCACACTACCACCAGCGTTGTGTGTGATATCAAGCAGGTATTTCCCCTGGCAGTGACATACCCATGATTGGAATGTTGAGTGGATACAAAGCAGTATATTACCAGACTGTATCACTAATAATCTTATTCTACAACTTGATATATGTACATTATGGGAGAAAAAAGAAAGGTATTCATGGTGATTCTTACAATTTACTGTTCAAAAATATTATTTGAAGTACTCTGGGGTAGAGTTTGATTACACCAAATTGATAGAAAATGTAATACAGCTCCACTAGACAGAATAGATTCAATGATTTGATGACAGTAAGATATAAAGAATCTTTTATAAAGCAGTTGAAGACAGGTAGAAGTGGCCACATATATCTCCATATCAAAAGATTCTTAATTTAAATACCTCAGGAGGCAGGCTACCAACATATTGTCCTGAAATTATACAGGACAATAGGGAACGTTGGGATTTGTACACTGGTGAATATATATGCTGCTTAAAAGCATTCAAATTTAATTTTTGTAAATATACCACCTGTCCAAGACTCTTCTGCAGGCCAGATCTTGTGGTTAAGAAGCCAGAGTAATAACAATGAAGGTTTGATAATAATTAAAATATATTGAGCATTTATAATGTCCCGGTGATGAACGCTTTCCAGGTGTTAATTGACTTAATTCTCACAATAATCCAAAATGTGGGAATGATTGTCATAAATAAGGACAATGTTAAATAGAGAATTTTAATAATTGGCTGAAGGTCATATCAGATAGCATGAATAAAGCTAGAATACAAACACAAGAGTTCCATCTAAGTTCTTCTGCTAAGCACATTATCCCTCCATATCTTCATAAATAGCTATTTATTTAGACAAAATTTCAACAAACAGGTGTCATACTGTCTACAGATTTTCTAAAAACTCAGACATACTTCTTATCTCATAAAAGGGATACATTTTATATGTAAATGATATTGTATTAATATTATATCAATACAATTATATACATATATATGCTTATATACACAATTATTCAGTTCAATATAGACTGAAAGTTTTCATGAAGAAGATTTGCTTTGGCCTCTATTCAAAAATAATTTGGATGTTGAAAAATCGAACAAGTCAAAAAGAGCAAACAAAATTTTAGAAAGAAATTTTACTTCAATATAAGATCAGATCATCACAAGTTTTCCTCACAATGCACATTCCATGGATATTGAAAAAAAAAAAGGAATGCTTTTAAATGAAAATCTTCATGCTGAAATGACAACCTTTCTTTTCCTTAAATGAACAGTGAAAAATAGGGCATGGCAATAAAAAATTGTCTGAATACGGATATATAATGCAAAAGCAATTGAATCAGCATGAATTTTATTTAATTAAACTAATTCTTTCATCATCCACTAAATGAAGGAGTTTTTTTCTAAAACAAGAAAATTAAATAGGAATATTTATATCATAAATTGTTCTTCCTCTACTTTTTTACATATTTCCAACTAGCAATCTTAAAAATATTTTGTCTGTATAAATGACTTTCATACAGTCTTGCTATCTCTCTATGCATATGCTTTGCTACTGCAAATAATTTTATTACCATCTGAAAATATTAGATTATCCTAGCTAGTTACTTCATAAAATTGCATCTGTGTCCTAAAATTTGTCCTTGTACCACTTACAGGTTTTAGCATATTCTTCATTTTGTGCTTTGTGGCCTTTTTTTCAATATTTATTTAAGGCATAGAGAATCAATTCTATCAGCATGATGATTTTTATTCAACTATGTCAGCTTAAAAGAGTAGTAAGAATGGGAGCTATACATAGAGAAGGCTGGAGTCAGTAAGAAGTTAGCTTCTTAGAATAATTCCAAGGAATCACATGAAAAGATATATTACATTTGATGCATAAAAATCAGTTCTCATAAGTAAATGAAAATGTGTTGGAATGGTCATAATTATATTTGAAATTCCCATATTTGGAATTCCCAATGCATTTCACTGCAGAGAACTGAGCTAACTTTATACTCATTATAAAGTCACACAGAAAAATCTTAATAAATAGAATATATAAAAATTTGTCTTCAGGATTTACATAAAATCCTGACTTATAAATTACCTAATTGCTTTTCGTACCTTTGGATTTCTCCTAGCCAAGTTATATTATATGCATATTTATTTTATTTTAGATCATAAGTGCAATTATGACAAATTACCTGAACATTAAATTAATTAAACCATATTTATAGTTTTATAATACTAATACTTATTTTTCTTTCTGGTGCATTATCTTCTGAAACTGTTCCCATGGGTGTACTTAGATATTCTCCAAGTATTTATTTACCTGCACTGAGCCTTTATATGAAATAGAGGCTTTCTTATTTAAAAGAATCATTTTTAATGCAAACACAATAAATAATTGTATTAAGATGATATGGTTTGGCTGTGTCATCACCCAGATCTCATCAACAATTGTAATCTGAATTTTAATCCCCACATGTCAAGGGAGGGACCTGGTGGAAGGTAAATGAATTATGGGGGTGGTTCCCCCTTGATGTTCTGATGATATTGAATGAGTTCTCATGAGATCTGATGGTTTTATAAGGCAGTTTTCCATGCACTTGCTCGCTCTCTTTCTCCTGTCACCATGCAAGATGTGCCTGCTTCCCCTTCTGCCATGATTGTAAGTTTCCTGAGTCCTACCCAGCCATGAGGAACTGTGAGTCAATGATACCTCTTTCCTTTATAAACTACCCAGTTTCAGGTAGTATCTTTGCAGCAGCATGAGAACAGACTAATACATTAGGTTTAGTTTAATGTCTAACAAAATAGAGAATCTTTGAATTGTTTTTAAATAATTATGAAATCAATAACTGCCAATTCATAAATATACTTATTTACATAGAAGCATTACTAATGCAAATATATTTCCAATAAAACACTTATTGATGATGTTTGTCACAAAGCATTTACAGCACATTATTTCTAACACAGTATATTTAAATATTGGGCTACGATGAGAGAAGAAGAATGAAATCAACATATATCCATCTCGTTAGATTTATGTCAGGCTGGAGATATTTTGACAGTTAAATGTCACAATTCTGAGAAGTGTTCACACCATCTTTTTAACAGAGGGATGAGATACAATGGGAATGAAATATGTTATTGTCTTTGTTTAAATATTACATATGTATGTTGTCATGAATTTACATAACATTGGGTTAAATACCATTTGGTTTACTGACAAATGTTTGATATTTATGATTCATCGTATTTTGTAAACGCAAAAATCTAGAATTATCCTATTTTACTGGGTTCTAACACTGGACTGACAGATTAGCCTAGACTACCATAATATTTAGAGGTTTTTACAACTTGAACTTCATAAGTGTTTAAGCTGTTTGCATATTTTGCTAAGGTCATCGGTAATTTACTATCTTCTTTATTCTTCCCAAGTATGTTAAGATAACTTTAGGTTAGGCATTTACCATCATTTTATCCTTTTACACACAAAAACTGAGTTTTGTCATATGGTTGCACTATAAAAAACTAAACTTGGAAATCTTAGTTATTTGCCCTTCAAATCTTGAAATACCAAATGTACCTTCCTAAATAGAAAAAACAATCTTTCTTTCAAAACTGTTTTAATGTCATGCCTTTAAAATGTTCTCAGAATGTTTGTCTGAACAGTAAGAAAGTGAAACATTTAAACCACTGAGAACTAAACGTTTGTCTTGTGAAATTCAAAAACATAGTTTGAACCATGCATAAATTCAACATTGGCATTACAAGACACCATTAAAACTTTTTTACATTATACTTTTTAATATGCTGAAATTCATTTTTCTACTGCAGGAACAAAAAAAAAGCAACAAAAAACCCTCATATACTTTAGTACCCAAACAATTTTCTTTCCTTCCTCCAATTTATCTCCAATATAGTTTTCTTCCCTTCAGCTTGACATTTATTTGACTTTTTGATGTCTATTTTTAATTTTACCCTAACTTGCAGAAATATGTGATCAACATAAGTAATCCTCCAAAAGTATCTCCATTATCTCTTTAATTTAATTAATTTCTCAAGGTATTTAGGGCTTATTGACTTTCTGCTTTGTCATGTACATCATATATATGATTTTATATCCTTTTTAAAAAGTTTTAAGGTTATTTACCTTGGCATACATCGGATGCCCTCCAAGATAACTTAATCTTGTTTGGAAGTCATCTTGTACTATATTCATAAGTTAATTCATTACTTCATTCAAAATTCTTATTGAGCACCTATTATCTGCTAGGTGTTGTGCTGGGTAGAGGGGATAAAGAGATAAAACAGACGACCGGGCACAGTGGGTCATGCCTGTGATCCCAGCACTTTGGGAGGCCGAGGATCACGAGGTCAGGAGATCGAGACCATCCTGGCTAACACGGTGAAACCCCATCTCTACTAAAAATACAAAAAAATAGCTGAGCATGGTGGTGGGTGCCCGTAGTCCCAGTTACTCAGGAGGCTGAGGCAGGAGAATGGGGTGAACCCGGGAGGCGGGTTCTTGCAGTGAGCCAAGATTGCACCACTGCACTCCAGCCTGGGTGACAGAGCGAGACTCCGTCTCAAAAAAAAAAAAAGGATAAAACAGACTGTTGTGATACCTTCATTTATTGAGGTTAAGATTTCATTTTTACACATATGAACAAATAAGGACTGTTTAGGCCATAATCAGGCACAGAGATAAAATATTAAGTACAGTGAAGGGCCCAGAGAAAAAGATAGAGCAGGTTGTGATGGATTTGTTGGAGAAAATCCAAAGGAAGATGGGACTTGATATCAGCCTAACAGGTAAGCAATGCTTCTAATTAAAGATGCTGCTATGGATATTTTTAATAGCTTCCCTCCTTTACAAATTACAGAAAGCAAGCAGGGAAAGAGTCACAACCCCAAACTATAAATTGTGAAGAATACCTACTATATTGGACTATGATGATAGAAGAAGAATGAAATCAACATATATCCATCTCGTTAGATTTATGTCAGGCTGGAGATATTTTGACAGTTAAATGTCACAATTCTGAGAAGTGTGCACACCATCTTTTTAACAGAGGGGTGAGATGCAGAAGTCACAGCAAGTCTTGGGAGAGTCAGGGGAATGTCCCAAGAGAACCTTATCTACTACCATAACACTTTAGGAAAAGCTGAGCAAAACAGGAGTAATCTTTGCTCACAAAAGTGAACCTGGATGAGGGCTGGAAATGCAGCGGTATGGAGTACCTCCTAATCTAGGGAACTGCCACCTAAGAAGGGTCTCCACAAACCATTCATGTCCTCCTAAATGCCAAAAGCCAAGAGAAGATGCACAGAGTAGAGTAACAAGCAGATTTAGTGATGGGGATTTTAAGACCGCTTGAGGATAAGCCCACCTCACTTCTGCAACCACCTCCTAAGGGTTCAGCAAACAGCTACCACAGATAACATTGCCTCTATTTAGTAAAGAGAGGCACTAGCACACAAAAGTAAGAAAAGAACATAAGCAAAATACAGATGATAAAATTCTACCAAAAGATCAGATTTTTCAATTTTCCCCCAAAATAGAAAAATCTCAATGCATGTTCCACAAAAATACAAACACCATGATGCCTCTAGGAATTACAAAAATGTGAAAAATGACCACAAAGCAAACAGAAAAACTGAAGAGACAGCAAAAAGAGAGGAAAAACAAGCTGGCAGAACTCAGAAAAAAAATAGAAAGAAATAATAAAGCCTTTATTAGAGAAACTAGCTGCTTTGGAAGCAACAAAATACAAAATAAACAAGAGCGCAAACATATTTAGAAACATGGAGGAGAGACTTGAGGAAAATTACACAAAATGAAACAAAAAGAACAAAAATAGGAAAGCAATTAGAGAAGAGATGATTAAGATGGAGACAAAGGCATCAACATAGTGATAAAATGTGATTCTGAAGAAAAAATAGAAATATGGAATAGGCATAAAATATTCATCATTATCCAAGTTGTTGTTCAAACATGAGGGCTAAAGATAGGTGATCTCCTGCTTGCAGTAACTACAGGAATGTAGCACACATGACCCTTTCCTGAAAAAGAACCTCCTTTCCAAAATGCAGTCAGAAAAAGAAGCATCGAAGTAAAAGCTCAATGGAGTAAACATGATAAAGCTACTTACATACAGAAGCAAAGTCTTCAATTCTGAGAATTGCAGATATGAAACAGAACGCAACTATTATAAATATTAAAATGTTAAATAGATATTTATTTGACCAATTTGGGGAGGAGAAAAAACTGTGTATTGCTTGTCTTTCACAGTAGGGAATATATAGATAGTGCTTAGTGTTGAAACATGAAGTTAAAAAAAATTCTATTCTTTTAATTTTTCATAACTTTTAACTATTTTTATTTAAAATAATTTGAAACTTTACCATTATAAATAAAATGTCATGCGAAGTTTAGTCGTTTATTTTGAAGAATTTATTTAAAGAAAAGGATGTGATAACATTTAAGTTATCAAAATAATTCAATAACTATCATTGATATTAGACAAATGTATATAAAATGTGATTTGAAAACATGATTTATATAATCAAAATCCATTTCTTTGAAAATCTATGGAAGGATAGAGGGAATGGTTAAGGGTTTACATAAGATGACAGCTATAGAGAAACAAATGATAAGAACGGGAAAAAATTAGATTAACAACACAGAGAAAGAAGAAAGGTGTATGAAGAAGTGATGAGCAATGAATGAAACTGTCCAAGTACAACGTGGAGTAGATTTTTCCATGACTAAATAAAAATTGTAGCATATAAACATATGAATATAAATGTGTTTTTTGTGGCATAAAGTGCATGAATTTACCCTTGTTATATGAGAACCCTGGGAAATCCTCTTTCTTCAGGTTTTAGTTTTCTTACACATAAAAATAGAATCATTTCTCATCCATGCTTAAAAAACTGTGTTTGATTTTAAAGTTATTGCAGGGAAACATTTTTTACTCTATGCATGAAATAAATTGAATATAAACAAATATTCTTGTTTGTCAAGTCCTAGAGGTGTCAAGGTGTCCATATTGATGAATCCTAAAAATATGGTTTATTTTAAAATTCATTAGAAATAAGATTGTTGTTTTTAAAAACAGTATTGCTTTCCAGGTAGAGCAGATTTAGTAAGTAAAAATGCACTTGTTCTATGACCATCAAAAATACAGCAAAAAGAATTATATGAATGAGCAGTGGTTGATTTTATGAACTTGCAGGAAATATGAACTTAGAAGATTTCAGATCTCTATAGTGCTTTACCTAAGGATAGTACTCTCCTCTCCAAAATTTTAGTACAATTTTCTCTGATATATGGGTACCTGGGAAATCAAAAATGGATTTAAAAGTATGGCATACCGAATTGGATATTAGGCACTAATTGAATATTAATATTAGACATAATTGAGTATCTAATATAATTTGCTTGCTAATAAAGAATTAGCAAATTTCTGTCATTTAAGAGCTTAATTTTTCCTACATGTTATTATAAACAATTTAAAACATAACCAAAAAGGCTGAAAGAATTGTATCTACCATCTAGATTTTACAATCAACATTGACTACACTTTTTTTTTTTAATCATATGGCTATTCGTCTATCCATCCTCTACCTACTGATCAACCATCTTATTTTTTATCCATTTTAACTTTCACCCCTAAACACATCGGTGTGCATGTCATTTACTAGAGTTCAATATTTGTTTAGTTCTTTTTTCATTTATGTAAAATTTATATATAATAAATGCAGAAGTCTTAGTTGTATCATTCATTGACTTTTGATAAAAATACATACCTTTGTAACCCAAACCTCATCAAAATATAAAACATTCCATCATCCCAGGATGTTCCTTTATGCACCTTTTCAGTCAATCCCTATCCCCACAACCATCCCTCAAAGGCAACCACTGTTCAGACTATATGTCACCATTGATTAGTTTTGCCTTTTCTAGAACTTCATAGAAATAGACTCACATGGTAAGCTTTGGTAGAAGGTTTCTTTCACTGGGTGATAAGATTTTTAACTATCATTCACTAAGTGGTTTTTTTTTTTATGTCAATGAACTCAATATTTCAATGAAAGCATAAGAATGAATAGAATATTCATTCTGGTTCTGGTTATGTCTAAGTTTAATTGAATCTTAGTATAACACAAGAAACAGGATGAGTCTGTGTACTTTCTGAAATCTTTTTATCAGTGGTATATGTCTCACATTTTGAAGAAACATGGAAAAATTCAGTTTTGAATCCTGACTTTACTCTCCCATTATTCTGTTGGTAGACGAGTTACTTCACTTTACTTGACCTCAGTTTGCTTAACCATCATTAGGGTAGTAAGATCTGTCTCCTGGAGTTATTGTGCAGAATAAATGAGAAATGAGCTTAATGTATTACCTGGAGCATAGGAAGAATGCAATAACTGATAGCAATTCTTATCATAATTAGAAACCTATGACTTAGTTCTTATGTCTATTCTAAGCAAATTAACACATTTAATACTCACAGAAACTATGAGGTAGTCACTGTTATTATCTCCATTTTTATATTATGAAACTAAGATATAGAGAGCTTTATTTTTCCAGAATATACACTAAGTGATAGAGCAAGTTTCACACTGAAGCAGAGTTCTCCAGACCTCTAAGTCATACCGCCTCTTGGTCGCTCAGTAGCACTCTGTAATAAACTGGTGTGCGGAGTAATAGTAGAGTAAGAACTGTGAGTATCAGTAATAGTAGTAGTGTTGGACTAATATTAGGAGAAATGGAAAGAATCAGAAGGACACTAAATCTCAGAGTGAAGTAAGACGGAGACTACAAACAAAAGGAAATCCCAAAAGAATGAAGAGAAGGAGGAAGAGAAAGAAGTGAAGGAGGAGAAGAAACCTAAATGAGAAGGGGAGAAAGGATGAGGGAGAGGAATAGGGAAGCGATAAGGATGATTTGCTCATTGCCCTGTTTTTATTTCTATCAATAAGTTCATTCCTTCAGGAACAACTAGTGTTGGAAATTCCCTAGATCACAGGATAAAGTCTTCCTGGAGCTGTCAGGCTAAAGCAACTTTACCTCCATAGGCTTCAACATGTTATTCAAGGGGGCACGGAAATTCTAAAATTATCCACTAAAAGAAATAGATATTTGTTGATTTATCTACAACTTTCTTTTGTCTTTTAATGTAGTTTTTCTGATTGTATAAATAGGGTGTGCTATTTATAGAAAAACTTCAAGATATGGAATAAAACAAAGTTGAAAAATGTCATTCTTATATTGTCAGAAGAAATACTTTAATTATTTTATAAATATATGTGTTTTAATTATCTATTGCAACATAACAAATTATCCTATGATTTACTTACATGAAACAATAGCAATTATAATCTAAAGTTTCTAGAGATTGGGAACCTGGGCGTGGCCATAATGAGTCCTCTGTTTCAGGATCTCTCACAAGGCTGGATTCAAATTTCAACTGGGGCAAGATCCTTTCGTAGCTCACTCAGTGGTTGTTGACAGGGTTAGTTCCTTGCAGTCTGTTGGAGTGAGGACCTCAACTCCTCATGAGCTGTTGGCCAGAACTTATCCTCGATTCCTTGTCACAGGGAACTCTTCAATATGCCAAATTGCTTCATCAAAGCCCTAAAGAGAATTTACAAGTAAGATGGAAGGAAGTCACAGCTTTTTGTAAGCTAATCACAGAAGTGAAATTCCACCACTCTTGCTGATTATTATTTATTAAAAGTGAGTCACTAAGTCTAGTTCACGTACAAGGGCAGTGGATTAAAAAAGAGAATAAATACTAGCAGGTGTGGAGATCATTGAGAGTCACCTTGAAAGACTGCCCACCTTATATATAAACATTACTTAACTTCTGTTTCTTCATTGGTAAAATGGAGTACACAATTAGAGAGGTGAGCATACAGTTTTACTCGCCTCTCTAATTATTCCCTTATGATAAACTCCTAAAAGTGAAATTGCTAAGCCACAGAATACATGCTCTTTTAATAACATCCTCAAATTACTTTTCAACAAAGTTATGTTACTTTATCTTCTCATCAGGGAATGACAGTGTCTCTTTCCTCAAACCCTCACCAATCCTTAACAATATCATCTTAATAACTGATGATAACTTGAAAATCAAGAAGCATTGCATTTGCATTTAAACTTATATATTCTTATTGTTGATGCTGAACTTTTAAAATATCCGTATTGATAATATAAATTAATTTTTCTTCTATAAATTATCTATATTCTTTCCCATTTTTAAGAGGGTCATATTCTTTGAATCATTGCTTTGTATTATTTATTTATTTATTTTGATATGGAGTCCTGCTCTTGTGGCCCAGGCTGGAGTATAGTGGTGCAATCTTGTCTCACTGCAACCTCCGCCTTAGCAGTTCTCCTGCCTAAGCCACCTGAGTAACTGGGATTACAGGTGCACACCACCATACCTGGCTAAGTTTTGTATTTTTAGTAGAGATGGAGGTTTCACCATGTTGGCCAGGCTGGTCTCAAACTCCTGACCTCGTCATCCCCCCGCTTCAGCCTCCCAAAGTGCTGGGATTACAGGCGTGAGCCACCATGCTTGGCTGGTAATTATATATTTCTGTCAATGCCTCTGGAAATATTACTGCATTGAGATTTTAGCAGACTTTCAGCAGATTCAGAGAATTTATTCCCCATATGAGAACAGGATGCTGAGAAGACTATGGAATTCATTCTTTCTCTCTGGAAAGATAAAATTGTGCATTTGACCCCATTCTTGAAAGGCAGACAGGGAAGTATTGATTTTCTGCCCGCTAAACCATACCTAATGAGGGCTTTTCAAGGGTTTTGGGGCTCCAGCAACAAGCTGAGTGAAGAGCATCAATGCCTTAGCAGTCTCAGGAAGTTCTTTACCAAAGCAGAAAACATAAGCAATTGGAGAATCATGTAGTCCGTAAATGCCCGAAAAAGGTACTGCCAACCAGAAAGGACAAGACAGATGAAACATCTGAGAGCTAAAATGATGTTCAAAAGGGGCAGAAATGGGATCAAAGCATAGATAAGTGGAATTTTGTTTAAGAACCCATCTCAGAAATATGACCCCTCTTTTGACATTCACCTTGTGTACAAATGACCCAGAAAGTGTCTATAAAGTTGAAGAAGCATGTGACACACTGCATTTTCCAAGAACAAGAGCTTCTCTGTTCATCTTTATATGCAGAGTGCTAAGTACGATGCCAAACTGATTAATAGGTGCTAAAGAAATATTAGTAGTTTAACTAGTTTAACTAAAGAATTAAAGTAATAGCACTGTCAGGAAGAGGCACAGGTGGGTGCAGTAGTGACGCATGGATGCATGGCAGAAGGAAGACAGAGTCATTATGGGTGAGGAAGTGGCTCTCAAGGTCAACCTTACAATGCAAGACAAGATTAGTAACTAGCAAACTTCCAGTTGAAAAATCCATGAACCAAGAAGGTTAGGGTTGATAAGTGCAGCAAACTACCATGGCACACATTGACCTATGTAACAGACCTGCACATTCTACACATGTATCCTGGAACTTAAAGTAAAATATAATATTTTTTAAAAATGTTAAAAAAGAAGATTAGGAAAACAGATGCTGAGAAACAATAAAGGGATACCTTGGTATTTGAATAAACACCTGCTTCAGCCAGAATGAGTCATAAATTTTAGAATCCATGACAGGAAGCATTTTTCAAGTAGATTAGTCATTCATTCACTTATTCAATAACTATACATTGAGCAGCCAGTATGTGATGCTACTCACCGGGCATATGATGATGAACAAAGTACATGCTATGACTTCAAGACACAAACAATCACAACGGGGCTTAAAGGCCATGATGAGATAAGGAGATGATTTTAAAGGAGTTCCAGGAAGGAAGCCCAACCCAGCCTTGGAGGTGATGAAGGCTTCCCAGAGGAGATGAGTCAATTGTTTTTTTTTTTCCCATGGAATCTCCAGTACCTAGGAGGGTTCCTAGTAAATAAATGGTCATTGAATGAAAATAAATGAACGAATGATGATGATGCTGCTGTAGTTTGATTATAAATTATAGTTTAGTGTGAAACGTTTTAAACTCCAGATTGGTTTCTGGCTGATATTTTTGTATCTATTGGCCAACTTCGTTGCTTGCCAATAATTTGTGGTCAGCAAATAAAAATCAGTGTTAATATTAGCGTATGTTAAACACAATTAACAAGCAAAATCAGCAAGACATAACAATGTTATGCCTTCCAAAATCAATTGTTTTTCTTATATTCGTACAGCATCCTCAACCAGGGGCAATTTTGCCTCCCAGGGGATATTTGGCAATGCCTGAAAACATTTTTGATTGTTGGGACGGGAGGAATTCTACAGACATCTGGTGGGTAGAGACCAAGAATGCTTTAAACACACTACGATGCACAGGACAGCCCCCACAACAACAACAAAAGCCCAGCTCCAAATGTCAGTATGTTAAGGTTGAGAAATCATGGATTTTCAGAAATCAGGGTTTGTGCTTATTTGGCACAGACCATCAAAAGATGGTTCTATCTTTGAACTCATAAAACACTTCTAGCTCTCAAAGTCCATGTTTAATTACAACGAATGTACTTGGCTCCTTAATAGAACAAAATACAGTAGGAAGCATAAAGGAGAAAATAGGAGTTTGGCTCTGGGACAAAGGACATATGAAAGGTTAGCCATTTCCCTGCTGCTAAAATGAGATGAAATATTAGAGCCAACTTTTCTCTTGTTTTCTTTCCAGAATGAAGCCTGGGAAAAATTAACAAGTAGAAAGTGGTTGTCTCTGGCATTTCTCCTGACTTATCCCTCATTATTTGTACTCATTCCCATATTCTTTATGTCTTCTCTTCATGTGCAGTAAACACATACATAAAGGGCCCAATTACTTGTATTGCCCTGTCGTCCCCTACTCTTTCAAAATTGCCTATCTCTGGGTGTCCTGTTCTTAACCATTTGAGAGAGACTCACATCAGTGGCAATTGCTGGCAATAGCTTTGATGTTACTACTTGATAACTGGATTTTCATTTTTAAAAGGATGGTATGTGCTTAACCCAAAGTAATTGATTAATAATGGTAGGATTTCAAGCAGTGATTTACAAGAGCATGGCTTTAACTTTGCTTTGTTCTTTAGGATTGAATTTGTATGTAAACTCTAACTCTATAAACCTGAGATACTATAACCAAGGTTGGTCTTCATCCTTGGCAACAGTATTGGCTGCAGTTAACCAGTAGTATTGGTTAAAGTACTAAAATATTTCCGTACTTATAGATCTATAGCTACTGCCCTAAACCTCCTGAATGTGCAGAATTATCCCTGTTGACCCAGCCCCACTGCACACCTTTCTCCATCTGCCCACAGTATAGCCACTACAGGGTAAATGCATGCCCTTGTTGGTGTCTTCCAGCTCCAGCGGCTTCTGCTCTGATTCACAGGTTCCTGGTTGTTAAGTTGTTTCAACAGTGCCTTGATTACATCTCCAGCTACAATCATTGTAGCATTGTTTTTATTGTCATTATTGTTGGTGAAGGTGGAGCTTATCTTCTTAGACCTCATTAAGTAAAAGTAAGTGAAACCTTCTTTTCCTTAATATTTGGGTACTTGTTTGAATGTTCTCAAGGGAAACAGAAAATCTTAGGTGTGAACCAAATTTTGGCATTTCACAATAATTCTCCTTAAAGGTTTAAGAATTAAATAATGAAACACATGCACATGTATCTTTGTTCAGGAAAAGTAATTATAGTAAAATATCCATTGCAAAATATGTGGCCATTCTGTTTATGTCTCTTTCAAATGTGGCCCATATACACCATGAAATACTATGCAGCCATAAAAAAGGATGAGTTCATGTCCTTTGTAGGGACATGGATGCAGCTGGAAACCATCATTCACAGCAAACTATCGCAAGAACAGAAAACTAAATACTGCATGTTCTCACTCATAGGTGGGAACTGAACAATGAGATCACTTGGACACAGGAAGGGGAACATCACACACTGGGTCCTATTGTGGGGAGGGTGGAGAGGGGAGGGATAGCATTAGGAGATATACCTAATGTAAATGACGAGTTAATGGGTGCAGCACACCAACATGGCACATGTATACATATGTAACAAACCTGCACGTTGTGCACATGTATCCTGGAACTTAAAGTATAATTTAAAAAAAAAAAAAAAACTTCTTTCTGAAATTTGGAGGCATTTACCCATTATCTCCCAGGTTCCACAGTTTAGCTGCTGTAGTACCAGGTGCCAATTTGATTCTCCAGGCTTTATAGGTAACTTTTTCCTACCTCTCTTAAACCCGAGTGTTCTGAAACTTCAGGTTCTGAGTTGGTGCAGGTATTTTTTCATTCGTCTGCTGGGTATACAGTATATAGTGGGCCATTTCAATTTGGACGAACTTCACATGTAACTCTTCTAGAGGGATTTTTTTTAATTTCAGCAACCATACTTTCAATTTCCAAAGAGCTCTTTCTTGTTTCTTATTGTTCCTTTTTGTTTTAATTGTCTGATCTGGTTTTATGAATTCAATCTCTTTTCTTAACTTTCTGAAGTTGTCAACTATAGTTTTTATATTCTTTCTCTACTTTTCAAAGTCACACTTTTCTCTGTGTCCTTTTTCCCATTTGTTTGGGTTTCAGTGTTCCGACTTCAAGGCTCTCCTCGAAAATCTTGTGATTCCTTGGTGTCTGGTATTTTGAAAGCATATTGGAAGCTATGTGCTATGGGTGTAACTGGCTGGCAGCCTTCATGGTAGAGTGAAGTAGTTGACACCGTATCTCTTGGGCTAATCAGTTTTTCTAGAGCAGTGGTTCTCAAATCTGAGTTTGATATTCACACCTGAGTGCTTCAGAATCACTTGGATATCTTGTTAAAACAAAAATTGCTAGGCCTCACACTTGGATGTTTTCAGTCAGTACAGAGTCTGAAAATTTGCATTTGTAATAAGTTTCAGGTGATACTGGTGTTGCTGAGCCTGGGGTCACTATCAAGAACCACTTGTCTAGAGAAAATTTTCCAATTTTCTGCCTAGTGGGAATACATCTGTTACCAAGAGCAAAACACAAAGCAATCAGACTGGGGATCTCACTCTTCAGTACTGTGTTTCCTCTAAAACCTTCAGTTTTAAGAAGATTGTCATTTCAGACCTCCATTGTACCTCATGTCCTACAAATCACAGGTCTCTAGTAATTTCATCAGAGTAGAAACCTCATCCTACCCATGGGTCTAACTGCTTCTTAAGAAGATTTCAACCAGGCCTGGTCTTCTCAGGCAAGCCTCACACTCTTACCTCCTGAGATACAGCTTGCCGCCAACTCTTGCATTTTTCTACAATGCTGCAACTTGAATCCTTATTGAATCCTTCTGTTCAGGCTCTCAGGTTTCATCTTTCCCCATGCTTAGTCAATTACCGCTCTTCCACCTGCTTTCTATTTCCCCAGTTTGTTAACAGTTCATCTAGTATTGTCCCTTATTTCCACTTTCTTTTGAAAGCTACATTATCTTAATGGGGCTCCAGAAAGGAGCAGACTTAAATGCATGTGCTCAGTATGTTCTGTATTATTAGAAATCTCCTTTCTCTTCTTGTCTTTCCCTTCTCTTCTTGTAGCTTCCTTTGACTACAAGAAAACTAAGTCATAAACAACAGACGTAGCCACAGGTGTCTCTTTTAGGGGAACAGCTCTCTCTTATTCCACCTACATCCATATGCTCAGCTAGTCGTCTCACCTTTAGGAACTAATGCAACCTCCTTAAGGTTTTGAAAAGTGTTATGAATCACCTTTTACAGCCCCTTTATTTACTTTGGTTTATATTTGATGGTATTTGATTCACAGTTTATTATTTGCATTGTGGATATGCTCATATTTCATTGAGGGTAAATTTTTTTCTGTAATTTTCATTTGCAGTCAATATTGGTAAATTTCGAGAAAAAAGACTGGAGTCTAAATTGTATTCTGCCATCTGTAATTGAAATTTTCATTTCTAAGAATTTTAAATGCCCTTTAGTTTTATTTATGCCAGCCTGAGGTAAAATGAAAATTAAGTACTGAGAAATTCTTCAAGCCCCCTAAAAGAATATTTCCTCCTAATAGTTATGCAATTTTACTTTTTGGGGAGGGGAGTCATTTTTAAAATAATTTTATGCCAGCAAAATTTAATCTGAACCATGTAATATACCACTTTGATATTTAAGTTTACTCATTGTTGAGTTTAAATATAATTTATTTCTATAGGAACACATATATGATAGGTAGTAGCTATACATTTTAAAAAATCTTTATAAGGATATGCCAATAAAAATACAACAAATAATTTTTCAGATTTTCTCACGCAATGCCTGCTAGCATTAGATATTAGAAGATACTATCTAAACCAATGAATGAAAAATGGATTTCAACAAATAAATGCATACTTGATAGGTTTGTTGCCCCATTTGTGTTCTGTCACCATAATCAGGTGACTAGTAGGAGTACACAAGAGGAAAATACAAGTGTGTGAAAATGAAGCAGGCTCCTAATGTGCTGCTGAAATCCTGAAGTTTAGGGGATGAAGAGATGATCAGTGACTCCATTTTTTAAAAATTTTGTCGGCCGGGTGCGGTGGCTCAAGCCTGTAATCCCAGCACTTTGGGAGGCCGAGACGGGCGGATCACGAGGTCAGGAGATCGAG
>NW_012118599.1:9031289-9111955 GCF_000951035.1 Colobus angolensis palliatus
GCTTGCAGTGAGCTGAGATCTGGCCACTGCACTCCAGCCTGGGCGACAGAGCGAGACTCCGTCTCAACAAAAAAAAAAAAAAAAAAATTTTGTCTACATTTAAGCTGTAGTTCTTTCTCTGTTGTGTATTATTTTCCTCAAGAGCCAGTGAAGTTTTTTAAAGCAAGACTTTTAGCAATGTCAAGTGGAATTCAAACCATGAGAAATAAATAGTTCTGGATTATTATAACGTTTATGCAATATATCAGAAACTATATTCTTACTAATAGGGACTTTGCAAGTTAAGCAGTAAAGGAATTTAACAAAGAAATAAATTACTGCAAATTTAGAATAAGAAGTAGAGAAATCAGTGAATAATATACAGCCAATTATTTGGAATGAATAGGTTGGGTACTTTCATATAATATTTATCATCATATAGCATTTTCCTCTTTCCATCTCATTTTCATTATGTTTTCCTTGACTGGGTCTTAGAGTCTTGTTTGTATTTATAGAGGACCTTTATCTTCTTTGAAGTTTCCAAGACATATTTTCCTGTCCACCTTCCTACTATCTCAAAGTTATTAAAAAGAAAAATACTATTTGAGACTGTTTTCAAACGATTCAAAAGGGTGAGTATGAAAAGTAAATGATTCAGGAAAGCACTTAGTTCATCAGGCTAGAGAATGACCAAAGTCTTATTTACAAATCTAGGCATATCTTGTTTTATTGTGCTTCAAGTCATCACACTTAGCAGATGTTCTGTTTTTTACAGACCGAAGGTTTGTGACAACTGCACCCAGCAAGTATATCAGTGCCATTTTCCAAAAGCATGTGTTCATTTCATGTATCTGTGTTATAATTTGTTAATTCTCACACTATTTCAAAACTTTTCATTATTTTTGTATCTGTTGTGGTGATTTGTGATCTTTGATGTTACTATTGTAATTGTTTTGAGGTACCACAAACCACACCCATGAAAGACATCAAACTTAATCAATAAATATAGTCTGTGTTCTGACTGCCCTGTTGACCAGCCTTTCCCTCATCTCCCTCCCTCTCTTTGGTTCTCCATATTCCTGACCTACAGTAATATTAAAGTTAAGCCAGTTAATAACCTTGCAAAGACCTCTATGCATTCAGTAAAAAGAAGAGTCACATGTCTCTGTCTCTTTTTATTTTTTTTTTTTGAGATGGCGTCTCTCTCTGTAGCCCAGGCTGGAGTGCAGTGGTGCAATCTCGGCTCACTGCAAGCTCTGCCTCCTGGGTTCACGGCATTCTCTTGCCTCAGCCTCCCGGGTAGCTGGAACTATAGGTGCCCGCCACCACACCTGGCTAATTTTTTGTATTTTTAGTAGAGACGGGGTTTCACCGTGTTAGCCAGGATGGTCTCGATCTCCTGACCTCATGATCTACCCTCCTTGGCCTCCCAAAGTGTTGGGATTACAGGCATGAGCCACCGCACCCGGCCATGTCTCTCATTTTAAGCCAAAAGCCAGAAATGACTAAGCTTAGTAAGAAAGGCACAACAAAATGAGAGGTAGGGCAAAAGCTAGGCATCTTGCACCAGCTAGCCAAGTTGTAAATGCAAAGGAAAGGTTCTTAGAGGAGAGTAAAAGTGCTACTCCAGTGACCTCAGGACAGTGAAACAGCCTAATTGCTGATGTGGAGAATATTTTAGTGGTCTATAGAGAAGATCAAACCAGCCACAACATTCCTTTAATCCAAAGCCTAATTCAGAGCAAGGCCCTAAATTTTTCATTTTAGGAAGGCTAAGAGAGGTGAGGAAGGTGCAAAGAAAAGTTTGAAGCTAGCAAAAGTTGATTAATGAAGTTTAGGGAAGGAAGATGTCTCCATAACATAAAAGTGCAAGATGAAGCAACAAGTGCTGGTAGCAAGTGCAATCACAAATACTGCAGCAAGCTATCCAGAAAATCTGGCTAATATGATGGAGGAAGGTGGCTACACTAAACAATGAGTTTTCAATGCAGATGAAACACCCTTATATTGGGACAAGATATCATCTAGGGCTTTCATAGCTAGAGAGGAAAAGTCAATGACTGGCTGTAAAGCTTCAAAGGACAGGCTGACTCCAGTTAAGGGCTGATATTTCTGGTGACTTTAAATTGAAGCCAATGCTCATTGATTATTCCAAATATCCTAGGGCCCTTAAGAATTATGCTAAATCTACTCTGTCCATGCTCTATAAAGGTAACAACAAAGCCTGGATAACAGCATATCTGTTTATGACACAGTTTCCTGAACATTTTAATTAAGCCCACTGTTGAAACCCAGGGCTTAGACAAAGAGTCCATTCAAAATATTACTGCAAATTGACAATGCATCTAGTTACCCAAGAGCTCTAATGGAGATGATTATTGTTTTTATGCTTGCTAACACAATATCCATTCTGACCCTATGGATCAGAGTCATTTTGACTTTCAAGTCTTATTATTAAGAAATATATTTTGTAAGGCACTAGCTGCTATAGATAGTGATTTCTCTGATGAATCTGAGCAAAGTAAATTGAAAACCTTCTAGAAAGGATTCACCATTCTAGATGCCATTACAATCATCCATGCATGATTCATGGGAGAAGGTTATCAACATTATCAAGATTTTAGAAGAAGCTGATTCCAACACTCATGGATGACTTTGAAGGGCTCAAAACGTCAGTGGAGGAAGCAAGTGCAGATGTGGTGGAAATAGCAAGAGAACTAGAATTAGAAGTGGAGCCTGAAGATGGGACTGAATTGCTTCAAACTCATGATAAATATTCAACAGATGAGGAGTTGCTTCTTATGAATGAGCAACAAAAAAAATGGTTTATTGATATAGAATCTACTCACAGTTAGGATGTTCTGAACATTGTTGAAATGACAACAAAGGATTTAGAATATTACATAAACTAAGTAGAGAAAGCAGTGGAAAGGTTTAAGAGGACTGGATTCAATTTTGAACGAACTTCTACTGTGGCTAAAATACTTTCAAACAACATCACATGCTACAAAGAAATCTTTCGTGGAAAGACGGGTCACTTTCATTGTTGTCTTATTTTAAGAAATTGCGACAATCACCCCAATCTTCCACAACCACCACAATGATCAGTCAGCACCATCAACATTGAGGCAAGGCCCTTCACCATCAAAGAGATTATAAACCACAAGGCTCAGAAAATCATTAGCACTTTTTACCAAAAAAAAAAATTTTAATTAAGGTATGTACATTCTCAGACATAATGCTATTGCATACTTAATATACTATAGTATAATGCCAAGATATTTTTATATGCACTAAAACAGCAAAAAATGTGTGACTTTATTGTGATGCTCAGTGCATTGTGGTGGTCTGGAACTGAACCTGCTATATAATCAAAGTATACCTATATGACCAAATGAATCTTTCACATTTCTTTGTGTGAACAGAGCCAAATATTTCTCGCTACTAAATTCTAGATGCTGAAAAGTCTTGAAAGCAAGAAACAGTGTTATCATTCATTCTGAAATATGCCATCTAGCTCCTACTTGTATTTTCTCCATATTTTATTCCTCAATGCACTTATATCAAATGGGAACTTCTTAGAACCATGAGATTTTATTTGTTTGTTTGTGTTGTTTTGTTTTGTTTTGATTTTGAGATGGAGTCTCGCTCTGTAGCCCAGGCTGAAGTGCAGTGACACGATCTCAGCTCACTGCAAGCTCTGCCTCCCGGTCCAAGCCATTCTCCTGCCTCAGCCTCCCGAATAGCTGGTACTACAGGTATCCGCCATCACACCCGGCTAATTTTTTGTATTTTTAGTAGAGACGGGGTTTCACTATGTTAGCCAAGATGGTCTCAATTTCCTGACCTCGTGATCCACCCTCCTTGGCCTCCCAAAGTGTTGGAATTAAAGGCGTGAGCCACCATGCCAGGCCAGAACCAAGAGTTCTTGATTTTCCTATTAAGCAATAGATTTTGCATTTAAATTAGTATTATTACTAAGATCTGCATCATGATTTACAGATAACAGACCCCTAGTAAATGTTAGTTTTCTTTTTAAAAATGTCTTTCATTAATTAAAATCATTAAACTTCCAGTAAAACAAGGAAATCATTCTGTCTGTAATATTTTGAGTTTGTCTGAGATCTTTTTAAGGAGAATACTTTGGAAATATTTCTCAAGATCTTTTAAAAAGTACACAGTTGCTTTCAAAACTTCAAGAACAACAGAGTTACAAAATGCAATTTCAAGTTGTCACATCTACAAATATTTTTGCAACTTTGTCATGAAAACTTATCTGTCTTTAAATATATTCCATTTAGTTTCAGTTAAAAATAAACCCAATTTAATAGATGCTCAGGGCATTCAAATTTGCTTACTGAAGCACTAAGACTAAGGGAAATTACACTGAGAAATTTTTTTTATTTGAAAACATTTTTCCCATTAGTACCCAATTAAAAATGCACAAAATGGTAAGAGGAAAAATAAATGTGGCTCATGAGAAACCTGAATGAAGGCCAGGTATTTTCCAGATAACAACTGGCAGGAATCCTTTTATAAATACAAATATGGAATGGCAGTTATCAATATTGTACTGTCATACCCCAGAAAGTATTTTAGTGCCAAAAAACCCACTTATGTTGTTTTTTTAATCATTAAAATACTCTCCAACAGAGCAATGACATACTTCATAGAAAATAAAATGTGATTTCAACTAAACTTTACTGCTGTAGTAGAGTATCTTCAGCTAATTATTGCAAAGTAATTACAGCTCTCAAGCAAGCAAATACACTATTAAACAGAATGTGAAACTTACGGTTTTGACATAGCTGTAATGGATTAAACTACTCATTACTAAGATGAAACTACTTTATGCAAAAGTGCTGTTGCAGGTACCAACACTTAGACAACTGGTGCATAGTTCAGAAATACATTTGAGACATTTACAATTGCAAGCCTGTACTTTTTTCTAAAAGGAAAAAAAATAAAAGTCTTCTAAGTAGTGGCATTTAATATATTATTGTCAGTCTCTGGTAGATATTTGTACTTATGCAATTTCCAGCCTCTAATAGTTAGGCAGGTCTGTATGAGGTTCTGACTGATAAATATGAGCAAAAGGGATCTGTGTGTCACTTATAGGTGGAAACTGTGGAAGCTTACATGTGATTCTCTAGTCTTGCTCTTGTTCTGCTGCAACAGATGTAGAGTTCTTAGTGCCTCAATGAAACCTCCTTTTAAAAAAAATGTAGTAATAACACTTAACACGAGATGTATCCTCCTAACAAATGTTTATGTGCATAATACACTATCATTAATAGGCACAATATGTTGTACAGCAGATCTCAAGAAATTATTCGTCTTGCATAGCTGAAACTTCATACCCATTGAACAGCATCTTCTCATTTCCCATTCCTCTCTTCCAGTACCTGTCAATCACCACTCTACTCTCTGCTTCTATGAGTTTGACTATTTTTGATAATGCTTATAAGTGGAATCATGAAGTATTTATCTTCATGCAACAGTATTATCCTTTATGCAACAGCACGTTGGCATAAAGTAGTTTCATCTTGATAATGAGTGGTTTAATCCTATTACAGTTATGTCAAAACCATTAAGTTCCACATTCTGTTTAATAGGGTATTTGCTTGCTTGAGAGCCGCAATGACTTTGCAATAAGTAGCAGAAGATACTCTACTACAGCAGTAAAGTTCAGTTGAAATAACATTTTATTTTCTATGAAGTATGTCATTGCTCTGTTGGACAGTATTGTAACGATTAAAAAAAAGCACACTCAAGTGGGTTTTTTTGGCAATAAAGTGGCTTGTTTCATTTAGATAGTGTTCTCCAGGTTAACCCATATTGTCACACATGGCAGAATTTCCTTCTTTTTCAAGGCTGAATAGTATATAATTGTGTATATGTACACAATGAGTTTTTTTATCCACTCATCTGTCCACAGACATTTACTTTGCTTCCAACTTTTGGCTATTGTGAATAATGCTACAATGAACATGGGAGTGCAGATATCTCATGGAGATACAGATTTCATTTCCTTTGGATATGTACTCAGAAAGTGGGATTCCTGGATCACATAGTAGTTCTATTTTTAATTTTTAGGAGTCTCCATACAGTTTTCATAGCAGCTACGCCATTTTATTTTTCCACCAATAGTGTACAAAGGTTCTGATTTCTCCATATTCTTACCAAGACTTATCATTTTATTTATTATTTCTTTTTTAATAACAGACATCCTAACAGATGTGAGGTGATATCTCATAGTGGTTTTGTTTAGTGATTTAGTGATTATTGAGCATCTTTTTATATATTTGTTGGCATGTGTTTATTCTTTGTAGGAATGTCTATTTAAGTCTTATTCCTTTTTTATGTCTATTTAAGTCTTATTCCTTCTTTTTTTTTTTTTTTTTGAGACGGAGTCTTGCTCTGTCATTCAGGCTGGAGTACAGTGGCACGATCTCGGCTCACTACAACCTCTGCCTCCTGGGTTCAAGCAATTCTCCTGCCTCAGCATCCTGAGTAGCTGAGAGTACAGGCGCATGCCGCCACACCCGGCTAATTTTTTATGTTTTAGTAGAGGTGCAGTTTCACCGTGTTGCCCAGATTGGTCTTGAACTCCTGAACTCAGGCAATCAGCCCGCCTCAGCCTCCCAAACTTCTAGGATTACAGGCATGAGCCACCACGCCTGGCATGCCTATTTTTCATTCAGGTTATTTGTTATCTTGTTTTTGGTTTTGTTTTTGTTTTGCTGAGTTGTAGAAATCCTTATATATTTTGGATGTCCACTCCTCATTGGATATATGGTGTATTAGTCCATTTTCATACTACTACAGAGAACTGCCTGAGACTGGGTAATTTATAAAGAAAAGAGGTTTAATTGACTCACAGTTCCGCAGGACCGAGGAGGCCTCAGGAAACTTACAATCATGGCGGAAGGCCATTTTCATACTACTACAGAGAACTGCCTGAGATTGGGTAATTTATAAAGAAAAGAGGTTTAATTGACTCACAGTTCCGCAGGACCGAGGAGGCCTCAGGAAACTTACAATCATGGCGGAAGGCCAAGGGGAAGCAAGGCACCTTCTTCATAAGGAGGCAGGCAGGAGAAGTGCTGAGCGAAGGGGGAAGAGCCCCTTATAATCTCAGGAGATTCTCAGATCTTGTGAGAACTTACTCACTATCAAAAGAGCAGCATGGGGTCACCATCCCATGATTCAGTTGTCTCCACATGGTCTCTCCTTGACATGTGGAGATTATGGGGATTACAATTCAAGATGAGATTTGGGTAGGGACATAATACCAAACCACATCATATGGTTTGAAAATATTTTCTCCCATTCTGTAGCTTGACTTGCGACTTTGTGATTGTTTCATTTTCTGTGCAGAAGCTTCATAGCCTGAATGCCTAATCATTAAGCATAGCCAAGTTCCCTTTAATCTGCAAAGGCCATATAGATTGAACAAGAATGAAATCTTGACTTTGTTAAGTCACTGGAATTTTTTTGTAGTATAAATTATTCAAGAAATTCTTTCATTTTATATAAAATGTCTGATTTATTACATGAAGTTTTTCATAATATTCGATTATGATTAAATATCTGTAGATCTGTAATGATGTCACCTCTTTCATTCCTGAGACTGATTTTTGCCTTCTTTCTTTTTCCTAATAAATCTGGTTAGATCTGAATTAATTTTCTTCTGTCTTCTTGAAGAACCAGCTTTTGTTTTCATGATGCTTCTGCATTCTTTTCTAATGTTCTATTTAGTTTATTTCTACTCCAGATTATTGTTTCCTTTCTTCTGCTTATTGTAAGTTTATTTTCATTTTATTTTTCTAGCTTCCTAAAATGGAAACTGAGATGTCTGATTTAAGATCTTTCTTCTTTTCTAAAATAAGCATTTAGTGCGGTAAATTTCCCCCTAAGTATTCTTTTAGTGGCACAAATTTTGGTAGTGTGTTTAATTTTTATTCAGTTTAAAATAATTCCTTTCTTAAAAAAATATTTCTTTGAGCCAGGAGCATATTGACCAAGGAATGATTAGTAAATGACCTTTATTACTATCCCTGATAGTATTCTTTAAATTGAAATTTACTTTGTTAGGCAGGCACGGTGGCTCATACCTGTAATATCAGCATTTTGGGAGGCTGAGGTGGGTGGATCACTTGAGGCCAGGTGTTTGAGACCAGCCTGGCCAACATGGTGAAACTGCACCTCTATTAAAACACAAAAAATTAGCTGGATGTGGCTGCTAATTAAAAAGAGAGAGAGAGATAGTGTCTTGCTTTGTTGCCCAGGCTGGAGTGTTAGCTTACATTTATGGAGCAAACAACAGCAGAATTAACAGAGCTCACTTATCGCAACATACCGCATACTAGGCCATCAGTCTTAAAAAATTGTTTTAAATTTTAGGTTCTACAAAGTATATTCTCTAAAATATGATTAGATTAGAAATCAGTAACAAAAATTTTTGAACTGTCTTCAAAAATTCGGAAACTACATAATGTACTTTTAAATAATGTACTTACAAAAGTGAAATTGATTGTATTAATATTTAACAAAGTAAATTTCCTCCTTTTTTTTTCCTTTCTTGAGACGGAATCTCACTGTGTTACCCAGGCTGGAGTCAGTGGCGCGATCTCGGCTCACTGCAACCTCCACCTCCCAGGTTCAAGTGATTCTCATGCCTCAGCTTCCCAAGTAGCTGGGATAACAGGGGCAATTATATGTTTAAAAAAAAAAAAAAAAAAAGACTGCTAGGTCAAGACAGTTGATAGCAGTGTCCTAGTCATCTATCACCCTGCTGATCTTTTGTCTACTTGTTTTATCAATTAGTGAAAGAAGAGAATTAAAATTTCTGACTATACTTGTGAATTTGTATTTATCTCTTTGCAGTTCTTTTTTTCTCTCATGTATTTTGAAGCTCTGTTATTAGGTACACAAGCATACTATTTTGTCTTTCTAATTATTGTTAGAATTAGTAATTCTAAATACTAGTCTTTCTAATGTTTCATTAGGATCTAGTTATTATTAGGAGGATTATTATGTCTTTCTAATATATTATATTATAAGAATAATTATGAAATAACCTTCATTATTCCTGGTGGTATTCTTTACATTGAAATTTACTTTGTTCAGTATTAATATGTCATTCCACCCTTCTTTTGGTTAACATCAGCATGATATAATTTTTCCCTTTTTCTTTAAAGATATGCATATCTTTATATTTAAAGTGAGTTTCTTGTAGACATAATACAGTTAGGTCTTGCTTTTTATCAGATATGAAAACTTTTGTCTTTTAATTGGAGCATTTATTTTTATTTTTTTTTTTTGAGACGGAGTCTCGCTCTGTCGCCCAGGCTGGAGTGCAGTGGCCGGATCTCAGCTCACTGCAAGCTCTGCCTCCCGGTCCACGCCATTCTCCAGCCTCAGCCTCCCGAGTAGCTGGGACTACAGGCGCCCGCCACCTCACCCGGCTAGTTTTTTCTATTTTTTAGTAGAGACAGGGTTTCACCGGGTTAGCCAGGATGGTCTCGATCTCCTGACCTCGTGATCTGCCCGTCTCGGCCTCCCAAAGTGCTGGGATTACAGGCTTGAGCCACCGTGCCCGGCCACGGATTTAAACCACTTGCATTTTACGTTATTTTAATGGTTTAAGTCTATCTGCCTGTTTACCTGTATTTGTCCCATCTTTTCTTTGTTCCCCTTTTCATCTTTTCTATTAGCATACATATAAAGTGCTTTTGTTATTCTGTCTTATCTCCTGGGTTAGCTTATTAGCTATAATTCTTTGACTATGTTTTATTATTACTTAACTGCTTGCTTTTGAATTTATAGCATAACTCTTTATCAGTCTACCTTCAAGTGGTATTTTACCACTACATACATAGTATAAGAACTTTACATAGCATACTTCCATTTCTCACTTGTTGGTCTTGTCATTGTTATCACATATTATTATTATTGTCATGTATTTTACATATGTCATTAACCATATACTATAATGTTAATATTTTTTAAAGTCAATTATCTCCTTAAAAAATTAAATAAGAAGAAAAACTCTGGGTTGTTTTTTTTTCCTATAACATTTGTAATCTTCATTCCTATGTAGAGAACAATATTTTCATCTCTTTTTTTCTATTTGGAAAACTCCTTTTAACATTTCTTGTCTTTTTTCTCCTCATCTCTGACATTTTCTATAGATGTGGAATTCTAGATTGACAGATATTTTTCTTCAATATTTTAAAGAGGTTGTTCCATTATCTTCTCACTTTTGTTTCTTCTGATCGAAAATTTTCTTTAATTCTTATCTTTGTTTCTGTGTATGTAATATGTCCTATTGCCTTGGCTACTCCTACGATTTTCTCTTTATTCCTGGTTTTGAGCACTTTGAAGATGATGTACCTTACTATAGTTTTCATCATGTTTCTTTCACTTGAGTTTCTTGTGTTTATGGGTTTATAATTTTCCTCAAATTAAAAAACCTTTGGTTACTATATTTTCAAATATTTTTCTGCTCCCCCATTCCTATCCAGGGATTCCAATTTTATATATATCAGACTGCTTGAAGTTATCCCACTGCTCACTGATATTCTGGGTTCCTTTTTAAACTTTTTTGTCTCAGCTTGATTCATTGTTGTTAGCTCCTATTATATGTCTTCCAGTTTACTAATCATTCTTCTGCAATGTCTAATCTGCCCTTAATCCTATACAGTCTATTTTTATCCCAGAAATTGTCATTTTTATTTCTAGAAGTTTCCTTTAGATCATTTTGTACATCATGTCTGTTTAACTTCTTGAGCATACAAAATACAGTTATAATAACTGGTTAATGTCCTTATCTGCTAATTCTAGCATCCATGTCACTTCTGGTTTAGTTTAAATGGATTGATTTTGCTCAATATTATGGATCATATTTTCCTACTTCTTTTACAAATTGGAAATTTGTATCAGATGCTAAAGATTGTGAATTTTACCATGTTGAAATCTATGTATTTTTGTATGTCTATGATTATTATTGAGACTTATATTAGAAACAGTTTTCTTTCTTGGAAACTGATCCTTTCAGTTTAACATTAAAGTTTTGTTAAGTGAAACCAGAGCAATGCTAATCTAGAGCTAATCATTCCTGACTACTGATGGAAGACTCTTCTCTACATAGTACCAATGCCACATGAGATTTTTTTCCAGTCTGACTAATGGTAACAGGCACTATTCCACGCCCTGTTTGAACACCAGATCCTGTTTGCTCTGAATGTTGTTTATCTTCCCCTGTAATTTAGGATAGTTTTGTCACACATGCGCTAATCAGTACTCCTCTGAATTCTTGAAGTGGACTCTTCACAGATCTGCAGAGTTCTTGCTCCTGTAGCTACTTCTTCTCCAGTATTCTATTCTGTGAACTCTATCCACTTGAGTATTCTCACACCCTCAGCTCCATCTCAACTCAAGGAGTATACCAGGTGCTGCCCAGGGTTCCCCTCCCATTATCATGGCCTGGAAACTCTCTCAAGGCAATGAGCTGGAAGTAATGGCAGGGTTCACATCATTTGTTTCCCGTTCTCAGGGATCACTGTCTTTAGTTGTCTGATGCCCATATTTTGAAAACCATTGTTTCATATAGTTTATCCAGTTCTTGGTTGTTTTAGGTGTGGTCTTATCTTTTAGATGTTGTCTTGTGGTCTTGTTCTTGTCTTCGTTGTTTCAGGTGTGGAGAAGAATGGTAAACCTGATCTCTGCTACTCTATCTCGACCAGGAGTAGAAATTCAGGTCACTGGAAATTTAAGATTAATTTGTTACTACAATATAATCTAGTCTACGCTGATTAATATACATATATTTCCCCAACATTAGAAAGACTACAACCAGAGGGTATTTTGGGTTGAAATAAAAACAAAACCCACAGTAATTTAAGACACTAACACCTTGTCCATATTTGTTAAAAATAAAAGGCATCACGTTTTCTATCAGTAGCTAAAGGGTAGGCTTTCTTAAATACTGAGGATTCTATCTAATATACTTTTGAAAAATAATGTGAAATTGATTTTCTTTTGCCTCCAATGGACAGACTTTGCTTAGCACTGATGTGTATATATCTTAAAAATTTAGTCTTATGGCTGGGCACAATGGCTCACGCCTGTAATCCCAGCACTTTGGGAGGCAAGGAGGGAGGATCATGAGGTAAGAAGATCGAAACCATCCTGGCTAACAAGATGAAACCCTATCTCTACTAAAAACACAAAAAATTAGCCAGGTGTGGTGGCGGGCACCTGTAGTCCCAGCTACGTGGGAGGCTGAGGCAGGAGAATGGCGTGAACCCTGGAGGCGGAGCTTGCAGTGAGCTGAGATTGCGCCACTGCACTCTGTCTGGGCAACGGAGTGAGGCTCTGTCTCAAAAAAAAAAAAATTGTCTTATATTTGAATAGTAGAAACCCATTTTACTATTTCTTGGATTGGAGGGAGAAGGATAGGAACGTAGGATAACTAATTCAGATTAAACTTTATAAAAGATGCGCCATATGTCAATTGGTCTGAAAATCCATAGCAGAAATAGAAAGTACATCTTTAGCAATAGTATTTCTGAATGGTCTTACAAATAATGGAAATTTACCTACAGTAACATATGTAGCTTAAGTAATAAGTCTCAAAGTGGGATTTGAGAATTTGTATTCTGTACAATCAACTACACTCTTTCTTGAATGAAAATATACGTATTTTTTACTCTTAACCATCATACTCTTTGAATTTTATTTCTGTTTAAAAATATTTAATATATTAAAGGCAATTTTTTTTTTGTTTTGAAACAGAGTCTCACTCTGTCACCCAGGCTGGAATGCAGTGGCATGATCTTGGCTTACTGCAACCTTCGCCTCCTGGGTTCAAGTGATTCTCATGCCTCAGCCTCCCCGAATAGCTTGGATTACAGGCACCCAGCACCAAAGCCACCTAATTTTTGTATTTTTAGTAGAGACAGGGTTTCACCATGTTGGCCAGGCTGGTCTTGAACTCCTGACCTCAAGTGAGCTGCTCGCCTCGGCCTCCCAAAGGACTGGGAGTACAGGCATGAGCCACCACGCCCAACCAAAGGCAACTTTTTAAATGATAGAAAATGTAGGTATTCTCACTGGTCTAAGACAATTATCTTCAAATGATTTTATCTTCCAGTCCTTATCTGCATGTGTATGGACAGTTTAAACCAAAAAGTACATAGAATAGCGTTTAAAAACCATACTTTCTGGCTTCAAACACTTGCCCTGTCATTGTCTAGCTCTTTGATCCTGAGCAAGTTATTATATCTCTGTGCCTCATCCATATAATATTACCTATCTTATGAGGAAGTTTGGAGGATCTAATGCAAAATATTTCTGAAGTACTTAAAACAGAAGTTGGCACATAATAAGCACTCACTTAAGATTAGCTATTGTTACAGGTATTTGTATAGTCAGGATTTTCCAGAGACGCAGAAGAAGCAGAACCAGATTGGTAAGCTTACTCTTCACTCATCTGTAATATCTCTCAATGAAAAGAAAATCTCACTTGATGAAAAGGATATTCCAGTGCTGTTCTACTCATTCATTCAGAAAAAACATAAATGGGAGGTGAGCATAAAAAGAACTAGAAATACTTTCCTAGACGTCAAGAACCAATATATAATGAAATTAATATATAACAAAAAACTTCATTTATCTATTCATTAAAATAAATCATAACAAAAGTTCAATTTAGGTAAAAGCTATAAGAAAGGGAAAGATGGCTCTATACCATGGGACTCAGAAAGGAACAGGACAGGCCTCCTGCCCGCAAATCCAGGCTTATCTCTTACTATACTCTTAAATGCACACACTCCCAGTGTTTTTCACACATTTTTTATAGTAAAACACAATTATTCCATTACATAAAATGGCCCAGGTTATACATTTATGTAACCACAAGTAAACATTTCACAATATAAGCCTTACTCTTGCTAAATAAAATGCACTTTTATGTTTTTTATAATATTCTATTCTGGTCCATTAAAAAAAGTCTGATTTTCCGATTTGATTTCATGTCTCACTAGTTTTCTAATTCCATTTTGAAAGTCTACCTACACTCCAGGAAAACTGGACTACTTGCTGTTGTCCAAAACCAACCATAACGGTCAATCATCTCTGGATTTACTCAAACTTTTCTTTTGTTATGAATGTCCTTGCTATTTCTCTTCTTCACATGCCAGCCCCACCACTGTCAGCTTATACTATTTCCCTTTTTAAAATCATACTCATGATTCAAGAGCCTTTGACAATATCCATTTTGTTTACTTTTTTCTCTTTCTCTGATTCTTCTCATCTGCCCAAGTAAGATCTCTCCAGCTGTAACTCTATCAATTTATTTATTTCTATATTATATGGTTCCTTACATTACAAATACTTTTACACATGTTCCTATTAATGCCTTATACTAATTTTTCTTATTGTTCCAGTTATCTATTGCTGCATGATAAGCTTCCTGAAAACTTAATGGCTTAAGACAATGGAACTTATCTTGCTCACAAATTTGCAATGTAGGTATGTCTTAATAGATATAACTCACCTCTGCTCCACTCAGAGTCAGCTGGGATGGCTCAGAGACTGAGTGGGAATCATTTGATGGTCATGCCTATGTTTGGCTAGTTGTTGCTGAGACTTTGGCCAGGGCTAGAGGTCAAAACACCTACCCCTTCCATGGGGCTTGGACTTCTTCACAACCTAGTGGCTGGTCTGAGAGCAAGTTGGGTGGAAGCCATATTACTTTTTTATAACCTAATCTCAAAATCACATACTGTCACTTCTGCTGCATTCTGTACTTTGTGTCAGTCTTAAAGGCCCACCTACCGCCAAGGGATGGGTAAATAAACTACACTTACAGATAGGGGAGTAGCAGAGTTCTGGAAAAACATATAGGAGGAATATTCCCTTGAACACTTTGGGAAAATACACTATACTACACTAATGCTACAACAATTTTATTAATACTACAAAATAGCTGTAATGGCATATATTATAACTGCAATACCAGCACTAACGCTGCAACACTTAAAGCATGCCTCTAATGTCAGCTACCTCACTTTAGTGTACTTCATGTTCATGTCCATCTATCACTAGACACTGACTTCATAAGAACAGGATTTGTATCTTAGTCATTTTATTTCAAAACCTTAGCAGGAGGTTTAGCACAAAACGGGCACTTAATATATGTTTACTGTATGAAGGAACAGTTTAGGATCATCACATCTTCAAAAACAGATAAATTATGTCCTTTTTATGTTTTGTTTCTTTGTTTGTTTGAGACAGTCTCACTCTGTTGCCCATGCTGGAGTGCAGTGGTGCGATCTCAGCTCGCTGCAACTCCCACCTCCCAAGTTCAAGTGATTCTTGGTCCTCAGCCTCCAGAGTAGCTGGGATTACAGATGTGCACCACCACGCCTGGCTGATTTTTGTGTTTTTAGTAGAGATGGGGTTTCACTATGTTGGCCAGGTTGGTCTTTAATTCTTGACCTCAAGTGATCCACCCTCCTCAACCTCCCAAAGTGCTGGGATTATAGGTGTGAGCCACCGCGCAGACCTAATTATGTTCTTCTTAAGCAATTCTAATTCATTAGTAAATTTCTAGTCTCTAGCTTCACTTCAGTAGTAAAGTGGAAGAGATTATGTCAAAATAAGAAACGTTTAAGTAGTTAAAAAATATGCTGCCCCTTAAAAATTGAATTAGGATATAAGGATTCGCCACAGGAAACGTTAGGGGAAATAAGTTACACATTCAGAAGATATTATGAGATGTAGCATTTGTTCCTGCAATTCATTTTGGCAGACAGCATTCAAAATTAAAGGAAGATTCCATCTTAGAACAGATAGTGATTTATGTCATCATTTAAGCAGTCAATGTTTTCCTGGGAAATTATTTCATAGTCCTCAGTCACATCAATACATCACCCAAATACTCTTTTTCTTAATGGAATATTTTCACATGCAAAGCACTTTGGACCAAGATATACATGGCTTCATTCTACTTCTCTATTAAAGTATTGTATGTGCTTCATTCTTTATAATCTGATTCTAATTTTCCAGTGACTATGTTGATTTTAACCTAAATCAATGTAACATCATCTTATGTTCATATTAGAACCTATAGGGATATCTCAAAGCATTTAGCCTAATGGAATTCCCTCTGAGATGTACAGTTCAGGAGTGATATTATAGTCTAAGTAGGACACTGATGTGTACATAGATGACATCTTGATTAAAATCTCATCTAAACTCAGAGATAAATCTAGCACTTTCATGTAGGTAGATTTCCCAAAATCATTTTCCCCACAAAGCAAGGTGGTTAACTTTTTAAAAATTCAGACCATTGTAAAATGCTGATGAAAGATAAGGACCTCACCTTCAGATTGAAAGCAAACAAACATAATTATATAGTCACACTTTTTGCATACAATTGTCAAAATTGTCATAAACTCTCAGGAGAACATCCATTATTCAGAAGTTAAGGGGGGAACTCCTTTGTTCGAGAGGGTACATTCTGTCATTTACAGTGTCAGCAGCAGCAGCAGCAGCAGCATCCTCAACGTACACAATTATGCGTTGTTTCTACAGTAGTTTAGTATTTTTCAATGTACATGAATCTGTATCATTTGATTTTAAAGAATTGTGTGTATATATGTATATGTGCGTATATGTATATGAAATATACTGCATATATATGTGATTTATTTTCTACTCTATTTGTATGTGTATAGTATATATACTGGAGTCATATGTAGTCATGAGTCATCTAACGACAGAGAAATGTTCTGAGAAATGCATCATTAGATGATTTTGTCACTGTGCAAACACCATACAGTGCACTTACACAAAACTAAATGATATAGCCTATTACTACACACTTAGGCTATATGCTATAGCCTATTGCTCCTAAACTACAAATCTGTATGGAATGTTCCTGTACTGAATACTGTAGGCAATTACATTACAGTGATAATCATTTGCATATCTAAATATAGAAAGGTATAACAAAAATACAGTGTTGTAATCTTATGGAACCACTGTGGTATAATGCGGTTTGTCATTGACTGAAATGTTGTTATGCAGCACATTATTGTATCTGTGTGTGTGTGGTGGTGGTGGTGGGGGGTATATACTTATTCTACAGTTAATTTAGCAAACATTTACCACTGAGTATATACTTTGTGCCACGTAGTCTCATAGACACTAATAATTAAAGGCATAAAAAGTCCTCTGAAGGAACTCATATCTTTTGGTGTTGATAGACTGACAACAAAAAATTACAGAGTAATTGGAGTGCTAAGCCAAGAGAACTATAGCTGAGATAGATAAGAAAATATTTCAGCAGCACAGCTCAGGAGACAATTAATTCTTCCTTTGGGGAACTCTTATAAAATCTTACATTAAACAGACATGGACTAAAATAAGCTCAAATTACCTTACCACTACCACCATTCATTTCCATTGTCCCCTTTTACTGTAATATTTATTTCTGTCCAGTTCATTCCAATTTTTCTTCTAATCCATGCACACATCCAGCCTCTCTGAGCTGTCCTCTCCTATACTTGACTAACAGGATTCAAAATCTTTTGCCATAGCATAATCGGGAATGAAATATGCCTTTGTCTCTCTTCTAAACAATAGCTTGGATGTGCAGTGTATTTTCTACTCTAGAACTTTGTGGTAACTTTAGTCATTGATATATTATCTTGGTATGTTATATAATATCTCTATCCTGCTTTTTTTTTCTTTTCTACCTTGGGAAACTTTCTAAAGATTATTGTAATATATTCATATGCAAATTAATCTATTTTTATTTTGTGCAGATTGTCTTTGACATTTATCTCCTTAATACTCTTCTATTCTTCTGTTTTCTGGCAAGCTGATGTCTGGTCAAATATTTTTCTAAGATGTAAAAAGGGGTCTTTGTATAGAGGTGGAAGGTTCATTTAGGAACCAAAAGAAATACAAAAATATCCAACCTTCCTTGTTTGGGGCATGGCCTGTCTTCAGTTATTCAATAAATGATTTCTGAGTATAGAACTGGCCGCATCATTTCCACATCTTACTGCCAAATAAACACCTGGGTCCCCTTGTGTGTAAATGGCTTCAGTGATATATTTTTGTTGTAGTATGTTAATATAATAACTTGACTGAGTAACCTAGATAGTGCTCAGCACTAGTCACACATCCTCCAATTCTGTGTGATATAACTCTGTGAATGATAAATACACAATGTCTTAGAGTTATCTAGGCTGACATCAAACCCCACTCAGGATCCAGGAGCCGCTTCTCCCAGTGCCCCTTTGGGCTAGGAGTGATAAATGCTCCCTACATACTAGCCCTGAAATAATGAGCTACTACTAGAACTGTGGTTTCCCTACATCCTGCCCATACTTAATTTCTAGAAAAATTACTTGAGTTTTCAAGGACAAGAATTAGATTAACACACAGGCAAAGAGGATCATGCCACAATATCTCCCATTTAAAAAGAAAATTCTCTTGACTTTCATCTCCTTGCAAAAATCACATGTTATTCTTTTGCTCCCATTTACAGCAAAATCCTTGAATTTTTTTCATTTGAACTCACTCCGATCAAGCTTTTACTCATCTCACTCCACCAACATTAGCGACAAGGTCACCAATGAACTCAGTCTTCCCAAATTCTATCAACTGACACATTGACTATTCCGTTCTTAATTTGACCTCCAGAATCCCGACTCACTTGAGTTTTTAATACTAACCAGGTTGCTACTTCTTATTCCCTTTTTATGGTTTTTCTTCATCTTCCCAACTTTTAAAAGCCAATCCTTTCTCTATCTATTCACTCCCTAGGTGACCTTATAGAGTCCCATAGCTTCAAATCCCATCTGTACTCTGTTATCCCCCACATTTACAGCTCTGTAAACTACCTCCCCTTCTTCCATTCATCTAGATATAATTTCTTCACGGACATTCCATTTAGATGTCTAATAAGCATCGCAAAACTAACTTCCCCAAAATGGAAATCTTTTTTTTTTTAACCTCACTGAAAATCTACTTCATTTCTTAGATAACTCCCACTATTCTCTCCTTTGCTTTGGCCAAAAATTTCAGAGCCTTGGATTCTTTATCCTCATCTTTCTCATCCAGTGTCTATGTAAGCCTTTTCATCTCTGCCTTCAAAATGTATCCAAATCCAGCTGCTTCTTTCTACGTACACAGTTTCTCACTAGCAAGATTATAATTATTGCTCATCTGAGCCTCTGCAATGCCCTCTTAAGTATTGTCCTGAGTCTTGCTCTCACCCAGCTTCTATTTTCCATGTGGGAGGTAGAGTGCTCTTTAAGGTGTAATTTATATCACACAACTTTCCTCCTTCAAACCCTCCAGGAGCTTTCCAAGTAAAACAATCCAAGTTCCTTACTGAATTAGGTAGGACCTCTAAAGGAAAGAAACAGAACATTCAAACTGGGGTCATATAGAAGACTTTGATAAAGGGACTGTTTACAAACTATGAGCAGAATGTGGGGGAAAAAGCGGCTTATAGATCATTACCCCAAGGCTAGTAAGGAGGGGAGATGGTATCACTGTTTGTTCTGAAGGATCAAAGAAAGGAGGGAGTTGGAAATGTGAGGGGGAAAAAAAAGAGAGAGAGAGACAGTTGCAAGGAGAGAGCTGCTTGATAGTATCTGCGACCTTGAGTCAAGGACACAGACAGCCATAGCAACCCCTCAAGCAGAGAATCAGTACAATAAATTCCCAACTGCCTTCTCCCTTCTGCAGATTTCCCGCTTGTGGCTTTGCATTTCCTGCCAGGGAGCCTATGGATGCAACCTACACAGATCAGACTTCAGGACAGAGACCAGGCGGCAAAGGTTTCAGGGGACACAGAGAGATATTGAAGACACTAATCAAGGCCACAAAGACCCTTTCTTCCCCACCTGGTCATATCTCTTAATGCTTTCCCCTTGCTCTGTTCCAGCCCCATAAGTAAGTCTGCCAGGTGTCCAGCAAGCTTGATCTGACGTAGGGCCTATATACTTGCATTTCCCTCAGACCTTCCCATGGATGCTTCCAACCCATCAATCCAATCAGTCCTTGGCTAGCCCTTTCCTACATAGGCCTGTCCTAACAACCTTATCTAAACCAGGCACAGGCCAATCCATCCCCATCACTTTGACATCCCTAGCCCCCACATTATCTTCATACCCTCTTCGTGATCTAAGAAATATGCATTTATATGTTTGTTTAGTTGTGTATTCATTTATTTTTCCAACTTGTTTATTATTTGTCTCGATGAACAGCATTTAATTTTCAGAAATGAAGATACTTGCCTTGACAGTTTACTATTGGTTCCTAGAGCCTTCAAGTATATGCTCAATAATGTTTTGTTGAATAAGTGAGCTGCAAGTAATTCAATAAAAATGGAAAGAGGGTAGGGAGGGGACAGTGGTGAGAAGCACAACTGGATAAATATAAAGTTCCAGGGCTAAGCAAGATCTGGAGTTCAAACTGGACCCCAAGGCTGAGTGAAGCCACTGAAAGGTGTAAACAGAGCTGCTCCACATTCAGATATACCATGTTAAAAGATCCTACGGGCTGCAGTGTGCAGAATAGATTAGAAGGAAGTCAGATTAAAGGTAAGAGACCAGTTAGAAGAATAGTATAGAAATCCAGACAAAGACAAACAAATGGAGAGAACAGAAGAAATTTTAGCTTCCTCTCTTATAATGATGCATTCTGTTTCTCATTTTAAAGTTTATAAAATCAGATATAGTAGCAAAAATAAATAAGCTAAAAAAGTATATTTGGTGGACAAACTCTGTGGTAGTCCTCATAATTCCCAACCTCTGATGTTCATGTCCTTCTGTGACCTTTCCCATTGAAGGTGGGTGGGGCTTGCAACTTGTTTTAAAACGACAGAGTACAGCAACAATGGTGGGATGCCACTTCTGTGATTATACTATATGAGACTGTGACCTCTGTCTTGCAAAGAGCCTCTCATCATTGCTGGCTTTGATAAAGAAAGAGCCATGGTTGGAAAGCCCACAGGGCAAGGAGCTAAGGGTAGCCTCTAGGAGCTGAGGGCACTCTCCAGTTGTCAACTAGCACTAAACAGAGACCCCAATACTACAACAACAAGAACTGAATCCACTGACAACCATGTGAGCTTGGAAATGGACCCTTCCCTACTACAACCTTGAGCTAAGACCACAGCTCCAGCTCTGAAGCAGAGGACCCAGTTAAGTTATGCCTGGACTCCTCACCCATACAAATTTTTTGAAGGAAGAAATTTCTGAGAAATCAAGCTGAAGAAATTATTGAACGCTGCACTTAGAAACAAAGAAATAAAAATTATGAAAGAGAGGCTAAGGGACATACAGGACAAAGTGAGATAATTTAACACACCTTTAATCATAGTCCCAGATGGAAAGAACAGAAACAATAGTGGAAAAATAATATTGGAAAACAAAACTAAGACTATTCCAGAATTTATAAATGACTCAATTTCTCAGAATCAGAAGGTCCAAAGGAATTCAAGCAGTTGAGATAGAAAGATATACATATCCAAATATTTATATTGAAATTATAAAACACTAAAGACAAAGAAAATAGTTTAAAAGCAGCTAGAAAGGAAAATAACACACAATGGAACAAAATTTAAAGTGATATTTCACAACTATGCATAGTAGAGTACAATTATCTTTAACGCACTGAAGTAAAAAAAAAAAACTGTCAACATGGAATTCTATACCCATAAAAAACAAAACTCTTTTGAACAAGGGTAAAATAGTGACATTTTAGACCAAAATTATACTGAGTTTAGTAAATATGAATTAATACTAAAGGAGGAGCTAATGAATGTAATTCAACAAGAAAAAAAAAAAATGACCTCAAAAGGAAGATGTGAGATACTAAAAGAAACATGAAAAAAAGAGAATATAAACTCTGGTAAATACTAAATAATCACAGATTATATAAAAAAAATCTAATGATAGGGTAAATGTGTCAAGATTGAGCTAAAAGATTGGGCAAAGTTAGTATATATGTGGAAAGTAGCATTATCAATATAAAATTTTCTTTACTTGTTTGGGGAAAAGGTGAAAATATTGATAAACTTCAAGCTTTTCTGAGTTAAATACGCACATAAACATTTCTAGAGTACCCATTAAAAACAAAGAAATAAGGCCAAGTATGGTGGCTAACACCTGTAATCCCAGCATTTAGAGAGGCCAAGACAGGAGGATCACTTGATGTCAGGAGTCTCAGACCAGCCTAGACAACATAGCAAGACCTCAACTCTACAAAATAAAAAAATTAGCTGGACATGGTAATACATGCCTGTAGTCCTCAGGGGGCTGAAGTGGGAGGATTGCTTGAACCCAGGAGTTCAAGGTTGCAATGAGCTACAATCATGGCACTGCATTCTACCCTAGGTGACAGAGCAAGACCTTGTCTCTGAAAAAAATAAAAACTAAAAAGAAATAGAATAGAAATTGTGCACATAATTTCAAACTAAGAAATATTTGAAGAAAATTCATTACTGAACAAGGCAAAAAGGAGTAATAAAAATGAAACATTAAAAGCAATGTAAGTTAAAGCACAAAATAAGAGGATACAAATAATCCAAATATATTAGGAATCACAATCAATGTAAATTCACTAAACTGTTCAGTTAAAATAGCCAGATTGCATTTCTAAAATACAACTGTATGCTGTTTATAAGCTATACATCCTAAACATAAAGACAGACAAAGGATGAATGTAAACTAATAGAAACATACAAGTCAGCCAATAATAATCAAAGGCAGGTGAAACTACATCGATATCAGGGAACAAAAGACATCAAGTCAAAGGCTTTACTAAGAGATAAAGAGGATCATTACACGTTAACAAAAGGCTCAAGATATCAGAAAGATGCAATAATTCTAATATATTCTTAATAGCATAACTTCAAAATATATACAGAGAAATTGGCAGAAATATGAAAACAAATTGAAAATTAACTATTGTAGTGAAAGATTTGAACTTCTCTTAATAATTGATAAATGTAGCAGGAAAAAGCAGTAATAATAGGAAATATTTCAACAGCACAATGAACAAATTTATTCTAATAGGGATCATGCATTGAGAGTGAGAATATACACATTTTTTTTTTTTATTTTGAGACAGAGTCTGGCTCTGTTGCCCAGGCTGGAGTGCAGTGGCGTGATCTCGGCTCACTGCAAGTTCCTCCTCCCAGGTTCACGCCATTCTCCTGCCTCAGCCTCCTGAGTAGCTGGGATTACAGGCGCCCACCACCACGTCCAGCTAATTTTTTTGTATTTTTAGTAGAGACAGGGTTTCACCGTGTTAGCCAGGATGGTCTTGATCTCCTAACCTCGTGATCCACCCGCCTCGGCCTCCCAAAGTGTTGGGATTACAGGCATGAGCCACCGCGCCCAGCCCATACACATATTTTTGAGCTCAAATGAAACATTGATGGAAATTGACCATTATCTGGACCTTATAGCAAGATTCAACAAATTTCAAAGAATCAGTATCATATTTACCACATTCTCTAACATCAATGCTATTAAGTTAGAAATGAATAAGAAAAATCTCATTTGTTTGTAATTAAAAGTGTACTTCTAAATAATTGTGGGTCAAAGAAAAAATTATAATTAAATTTTTAAAGTATATATTATTGACTAACAAAATACTACTTCAGAAAACATGAACAATGAAGCTAAAGTGGTAATATTTCCATGGCAGCTAAAATATAAGGTAACTAGGAATATCCTGACAAAAGATTATAAGACCTTCATGAAGAAAATTATAACAATTTATATTTAAAAGGCAGTAAAGGGGATCTAATTAAATTAATAATTTATAATTTTCATAGATCAGAAAATACAATATCAAATAAATGTCCACTTTTCCAAAACTGAGCCATATGAAGGTAGTAAAAAAATCAATGAAAGTAAATAAGCTTCAGCTTCATCATTCAACCTGGGTTGATCTCAAAAAAACATCTTTTGCACAAAAGAAAATCAGATCTTAGAAAATAACATGCAGAATGATTACATTTATAAAAAGTGCAAAAATAAGCAAAACTAAAGAATATATTGTTTAGGCATTACTTAGAAATGAGGTAACATTTTAAATAACAAAATGATTGATTTAAAATTTAAGAGAGAGTTTACCTCTGGGCAGGGGAGAATTTAAGAAAGGATATTTGTAATGTATTTCTTAGGCTGCTTAGGTGTACACAGGTGTTAGTTTTGTTTCTTTTTTCACTAAAATAAACAAGTATATTATACATGCCAGTAATATTTGTTAAGATTATACTTCTCAAATTGAATAACTGAATTCTACTCTGTTCTGGGAGGGATGGATTTTCAGAGAGAGTAAACCCGGTGAATTCTTGAGGCATTCATCCTACTTAAGATGTTTAAAATGTTTTAACATTATCAGTGTGAATAATGTTAACAAATGTTAAAAAGCATTGTACCTAATGATTATAGTAAAATTTTCCTTCTCGGTTTCCATGGCAAACACATTATTCCTTGCCAATTACCCATTGTATGTCATTGCCTTGCAGACATAAATGGATTCTGTCACCTTTAGATTTGGCATTTTATTTTTATCACCTGCTTAGCATCTACCTTTACTGATGATTTCTCTTGGGTGCATGACTCTACATTTATCCACATTTTCAAATGGATCCTTTCCTACAGGATTCTATATTCCCCTACACCCATTAGCATATCATACTTTATTATAATTTCTCAATGCTTCTCTTCACCTTCTAAACCACAGGCACTGTAAAGTGAGGATTAAGTTTGCTTTATTCTCCATTGTACTTCTGGCACTCAGCTCAGTGCTTGGCAAAGAGTAGGTCTTCAACAAATGCTTGTTGAACAAATGAATGGACAAGAAAGATGCTCCCAAGTTTCATTGCAAACAGAGGTGTAATTACAGCAGCCTAAAAAAAACATGATGACTATTCCTATTTGTTTCCCTGTTTTTCAATTCCTCTACCCTTGGCACTGTACCTATTATTTAAATGAAGGTTTTCTAGTAGAGTTATTAATGTAGATATGTCCAGCCCATTCTCAGGTTTAAAGCCCCTGTTAAAGCTTTAACTGTATGTCTCAATGAATCACTTAGACTATATAATTTGAAGGAATAATTATTGCCATCTATTCTGTTGTTGATATTTTGTATTTTATTCTTTAAGGGCAATTTTTACAACATATTCACCTGCTAGAATCTGATAAATGTTTCAAAAATGGGTTGTGAATGCTGCCAAGCTATTTTCATTGATGTTTTCTGAAATTTCTTTGAATAATTTGTTATTGTTTAGGGGTTATCCTTACTTATGAAAAATAAAATTTGCAATACTTGAATTTTTAATTGTGCAGTTGTAGGTAGGTTAGTCTCAATCTTTCACTGATTTCCAGAAACCACTGTGCAGTGTGTTTTCTCCAGCTGCAGCACTATATTTAAATTTAGACCATGCCATTTTTATTATAGAAACATAGAACAGTGAGATATTGAAATAGGAAGATTCTTTCAAAGTCATCTACTTCTGCCCTCTCATTTTATTTATTGCTACCCAGTCTGCCATTCCCTTTCTGAAATGATGCATGCAAAACTACACTCTATTCCTGAAGATTGATCATTTCTGGAGATGGAGGTTTTCAGTCCAGCATAAAAAAAAAAGTGTTTAAAAAGAAATTTATAGAAAATATGTACTACTAATAAAATAGTAACCTAGGATATTATGACCCTGAAATTTTGACAAAGTAAGATGGAAGGGCCTTTGTAGCCAGATGGAACTGTGTTCAAATGCCTGATTTGCAATTATACAAACCTAAACTAGGGGGAAGAAACTTCCCTGAAGGGGTAGATTGTGAATATTTTAGGCTTTACAATGCCTCTCTTTCTAGGTGCTCAGCTCTGTATTTGCAGCTGAAAGTAACCGTAGGCAATATATAAATAAATGAGTTTGGCTATGTTCCAATAAAACTTTGTTTATGAAAACAAGCAGCAGGGGGTATTTGGCAGACCACTGATAAACTGTAATTTTCCAGGCACAAGAGCTTGAGAAATGTATTTGAAGCACTGTAATTGACTCTTACTTGATCATTAATACATTAACTTTCCAACCTTCACTCCCTCCCCACAACACATGTAAACTTTTCCTCTCTGGATTTAAATTTTCTCTATCGCCAGTAGCACAGTGCCAAGCCCTAGTAGGTATTCATCAATGTCTATTGAATTACTGAATGACAAATAAATAAGGGTATTCTCAGGAAAGCACAATAAAATCATAAATATAAAATAATCTTAAGTTTTGTGCACAATCATCAAAGCATTTTAAAAACCTAAAGCCCCTTTCTTTCTTTACAAATTTTACGTAAAACATGCACAACATTGTACATGTTCAAATATGTGACTCTCAGATTTGCATTTATAAGAATTTCAAAAAAAAATTAAGAGGTTTTCTCAGTGCTTAATCTGATATTTTTCCCCAAATGAATAGGATTAGGAAATTGGGCATGTTCTAAAGAACCATCTTGATAAATTACTGATATCTGCAATCAGCTGGATTGAAATAGACTAATTAACTAGAACAAGTTTCTCATGAAACTGTATACAGAAGGGTTATACCATAAGAAAGTTCCAAACTGCTGTTGCAGGCTACAGAATTGCCACAAAATGTCTTCTGATATAAACACCTGGAAAAATATTTTTTAGGTTACCTGACATATTTTTGCTGAATTTCTCAACTGATGAGTGAAACACTTGGAAACCAGAGGGAATAGTTTTGCACCTGAGAGAACAAACAAGACAGAGATTATTTTTTCCTCTTTCTCCCCTGGGTGGCATCTGCCAAGAACAAAAAGTGTACTTCACTTTGCAAAACTGAGCAATGTCTGCTAGGAAAAGCATAGAATGTCAAATATGAGGTTGCTACAGTATGAGGAGGTCTGCTTATTTGTTGATGTTGTTTGCTTTTTGAGACAGGGTCTTGCTCTATCACTGAAAAGACCTGCTTTTTGAAACCAAATTTTCCCAAACTTGAACTTTCAGCTGTCTGTGCCTAACAGGGCAACCTTGGCAACCTTCACCAGCTGTGACAAGAACAGCAGCAATAGAGAGAGATCCTGCAGCTTACAGTTTTTGTCCTTGAAGCTGTTTGTGTTATTTTTTTAGTTGTGTTTTGCTATTCTTTATTCTGCAATCCCTGAGAATTTATGAAGGACAACCCTCACATACTCATGGGTTTTTATAAACCAGGAAAATTACTTTTTTTAAATGCATCAACTAAAGAGTTCTATCCTTTTCAAAATAGTTATTCTGAGACCATAAGCTTATGCCAGTGATGGTGTCATTGTCTAGGATGTATTTGGAACTCCTCAGTTGGAATCCCTTTGGATTCTCTGCAATGCTATTTTGAACATCTTTGAAAGTAGCAGTGCTTCATCCTTTGAGAGTGTGTTTGATTTTGGATAAGCAGCCCTAAATCATTCAGAGTTAAAGCACATGAACAAGGTGAATGGCCAAGTTGCATAATATAGACAGAAATACTGGGGCTTGGGAGCTTCCTGCACTGGGAAAAAGAATATTCCAAAATGTGCAATTGCTGATTTTCCAATGTGACTGCTAGATTCACATTCAACACAACTTCAAAAATGACCACATTCTAGTAATGCTTGGAGCATTGGAATCTTCTCTAGTTTGACACTGATTTTCTTAAAAACAGACCACTTTTAAGGAAATATCAAAATGTGTATTTCTTTTAATTAATTTTTAAAATTAATTTTTCTTTAGAAAAAAAATCTTAGTAGTAACCATATATCAGCCTCTATTCTATGCATTTTACAAACATTAGTTCATTAAACCACATAACAACCCTATAAGGTAGGTGCTATCATTAACTTCATTTTACAAATGAGCAAACCGAAATCAAGTAACTTCCTCAAAGTCAAACAGCTAATTAGTATTGAGTTTGACTTAACCCCTACTCAGTTCAACTCAAGAGTATTTTGCATCTTTCTAGATGGTATCAATTTTGCTACTTCATAGCTCTGCCTCCTGATAAACTGGTCTATACCACGTGGATTCATGTGGATAACTTCTGTCTCCCAACTCATCTCCTCCCACCTAATCTAACTATGTCAGGTTCTGTCAAGGAGAATGGTATTTCACTCTAGATCGATATAGTATAGGAAACTGGGAGCTTCAAGACCATTAGAAGGGATAGAGAATAAAGGACAGAGAAGTTCTCCCCAAGCTTTCAGAAATTCAGGAGTTGCTGACCTGCAGGGCATGCCAGCAGCTTCCACAACTCCCTCCATACTCTAAGATTCACTTCTACCATGGTACATGTCTTTTGCTTTTTCTGGAAGAACACAAGTATGTCTTCTGCTTTTCTTCAGTGTCTCAAAAGTTTCAAAAGTGTCTTTCATTGGTGGACTTTAATCAGAAACCCAGCTAGCAAGAATTCTGGAAAACATAGTTTCCATGGGTACAGCCCTTGCCTTACAAGAAGTATGGAGGCGGGCTGAGTTGCCAACAGACAGGCATGCTGGAAGCTAAGGAAGGTTTGTTTCAAAACAATTGATATGGTGACTGTGTAGGCAGGTCAAATAATAAAAGGTCTGGAAGTGAAACTCCGTGTCAGGAAGTCGAGATTTATTAGTTACCTGCTGTGGATCAGCATCGGAATGGTGCTATAGGAGATATTAAGTTTACCACCCCCTTTCACATTTTAATATTGATTTGACTGTTAGCTTGAGATGGCCTATTGCTCCCTCTTTAAATGGATTAAGAATAGCACAACTCCTGATGTTAAGAAGGAGTGAGTAATTAGAAGGAAAAGAAAAATGGAAACATCTAAATTGGTTTTTCCCTTCCCTTATACTCTGGGTGACTTTCTTATTAAGTCACATTTTTTGAAATGATATTTCTTACATAAATAAGCACAGTAAGTGGTGAAGGGAAATGTCTATTTTCACAAGCTTTTACAGGGTTGTGAAAGTTAAGGCTTTAACTATTTATGGTTTTAATTTTAGGCTCAGATGCAGTACAATGACCTAGAAAGACTAATGCTTTATGGTATAAAGTTTAAAACATATTCAGCTGAATGACTCTGGGGAACTCCCTTTGGAGATGAAAAACAAAATCATTAGTTAAATTGCTTCCCATTCTCTCTCTTTTTTTAAATAATTTTTTTAGGAAAGTCATCCACTGCAGGGCGGGGGAAATATATGGACGACATGGAACCCAAGCTTTGGTGAGCAGCCCCTAATGCCTCTTCTTAATTATACTGCATGGGGCATAATGCAGGAAACATAATCTAGATAATTTAAACTCAGTGTACAGGCTAGTTACAGTGGTTACATTATCCAGTGAAATTATAATGGCATTGAAGATGTAGGAGAACTATTTCTATTTATTTCTCCTGTAGTTTCATTTTTATTGTCTTTGTGGTCATGTATAAGATTCAAGATAAAAAGATCACAAAAAAGCTGTGGTTAAATCCATTCCCATCACTGGATAAGGGACCTTTGCAGAAAACAATAATGATCATAATTATAGTTTACAATACTTTCATGTTATGTCAATGTCCTTTACAACATTGCTAGTTCAAAGCAATGAATGTCGAAATCACCAAAAGTTCCCTTTGTCATGGGGAGTCAGATCTTAAAATTCCAAATAATATTGTGGAAAGTATAGAGTTCACCATCAAGCCAGAGGTAAAAGACCAGTTTCAGGGCAACACAGGGAGTTTCAGGAGAACTCATTTAAACAAAGAACGTGCTCTTTCTATAAGAATTTATTATTTGTTTAATAAATAACAGATACAACTGTGGTGAGATTAGTGAGCATCATGTCTCAAAACTGTAATATGCACTTTAACATTTTTAACTCATACATCCTCCCCACAACCTCAGGATTTGGGGTAACAAAAGCCCTACTTTAGAGATGAGGAAACAGATACACAAAGGTAACCAACTGGTCCAAGGTCACATTGCACATAAGGGACAGACACAGAAACCAGCCTGATTTCAGACGCTTGAATCACTGACACAGAGCAGAAGTGTAAGACAAAAGTTTGCATTGCATTATCATCACATTATGATCTCCACAACACCTCATTGAAACCGTTCTCTACCCGCCTCTGGGTTACTCCTCCTCCCCTTGTTTTTGGCAATTTTAGCTCCAGCCTCAGTGTCCCTCTCTTCCATATTATTCCTCTCCTCATTACTAGTGACTTTAATGTACCTGCAGGCCATGTTTTCCGAATGTAGTCTCCAACCAGAGACATCAATATCACCTAATCCTCAGGCCCCTCTCCAGACCAACTGAATTAGAATACTGGTAGTAGGGTTTAGTAATCTGAGTTTTAGTAACTCTTCATGGGATTTTGATTCAGCTAAAGTTGGGAACCACTGCTATGGATAATCCACTTCCTTGGTGTCTTAGTTCTTGGACCTCCTCTTCTCCAAAGAACTTATCCTCAACTCAGGCTCATCCACTTGTTCCTACACCCATAACCTATGCCTTTCCCATTGGCCCCCTGTAACTTTGTGTAATGTGTTCCCTCTCTGAACACTACCTGCAATTTTCCAACTCACTCCTTCTCGTATCCTGAACTCTCTTTCTGCTCCACTGTGACCTTCAGTACATTGATTCTGACTGTTTTCATTGCCCCTCACCCTCTTCACGGTCTCTGTTTTCTCCTTATCTGGCTTAAACTTCATTGTTAATTATTTTAATCACTCTCTTGGGAAGATTCTCAACACTCTGACCCTCTCTCATGTTCCTGATGTTCCCAAATAAAACTAAAATTATAGTTAATTTTAATTCTGCCTGCCTGCACCTGTACTTGTGTAGCAGAATATGGCTGAAGAAAAACACACAAGCATACTACTATTCTCACTATAAATTCATTACCACATACCTGAATTTTCCCTGATGCGATGCTTCCCGGCAATTATGTTCTGCATCCCCAGTCCATTCACTACCCGCTTGCCTAGTACTATGTTGCAGTCCTCTCCCATCGCCTTTAGCTTAAGGTCTTGTTTTATATTTCAGTGAGAAAATAGAAGCATTCAGGAGAAATTTGCATAGGATCACAATCTACTTTTTTAGCATCTGTAGTCACAGGCTCTCCCTTTTCTTCCCACGCTTTGATCTAATCCCTTCGCTTCTTCGTTAGATTGTTGGTGCCTAGATGTGTTCTATAGACCAGCAACAGTGGAATCATCTGAAAAATTGTCAGACATACAGAATCACAAGCCCCTTCATTCCACCAGACAATTCATGTCTAGTTCCCATTGACCTCCATACTGCTAAATTCAATGATTCATCTTCAGTCCTCACCTTTCTTGACCTACTAGCAACATCTTAGAGTTGATCAGTCCCTCCTCTCTGAAATACTTTCTTTTTTTTTTTCTTTTTTTTATTTTTTAAGAGGGAGTCTCTGTCTGTCATCCAGGTTGGAGTGCAGGGGCGCAATATTGGCTCACTGCAATCTCTGCCTCCCAGGTTCAAGCAATTCTCCTGCCTCAGCCTCCTGAGTAGCTGGGACTACAGGTGCATGCCACCAAGCCCCACTAATTTTTGTATTTTTAGTAGAGATAGGGTTTCACCACATTGGTCATACTGATCTCGAACTCCTGACCTCAGGTGATCCATCCACCTTGGCCTTCCAAAGTGCTGCGATTACAGGTGTGAGCCAGCCCGCCTAGCTGAAATATTTTCTTTACTTGCCTATCAAATCTCTTTCTTGGTTTTATTCCAATATAGTTGCTTCTTCCAAGTCTCCATTGCAGATTCCCTCTATTATTTCTACCCTTTTTCGGTTGAAGTGCCTAGACTCAGTTCTTGGTCATCTTTTCCATATCCATTCATCTCCACAATGGTATTATCCAGTGCCCTGACACTGAATACCAAGTATGCACTGACAACTCCAAACATATGCCTCCAGCCCAAATCTCTATCCTGAACCTCAAGTGTGTCTTGATGCTCATACACCCAATAGCCATTTGATCCCTAACAGACATGGGAAACCTAGAATGTCTAAAACAAAACTCCTAAAACTTCCTCACAAACCCCCTTTACCCACAGCCTTTCCTGTGTAAGTTAGCAACATACTCCAACCAGTTATACAACCAGAAATATGGAATAATTCTTATCAGCTCTGTTTTCGTCACACAGTCCATAAGGATATAATGTTGATTTTATCTTCAAAACATGGCCACACCCTCACCTCTTCTCACCGTCTCCACTGTTACCTTACTGGTCCAGGTCAACATCATTTTTCATGGTGATACTACAGTACTTTCCTAACTAGTCTCTCTACTTCTACTCTTGCCCTGTTATAGTTTATTATTGAAAAGCAGCCAGTCATTCCTTTAAAACACCAGTCATAGCATGCTTTTCCATGACTCAGAACTTCATAGTTGATTCTGATTTTACCCAGATGGAAGACCAAAGGCCTCACAGTGGCCTGCAAAGGGTTACATGATCTGACCCCATTGTCAATCTCACCTTTCTTACGACTCCTTCTATTGCTTACTCTGCCCTAGCCACATGGGCTTTCTTGCTATTCTTGGAACACAGCAGACTTGCTATTGCCTGCAGCCTTCACACTAGCTGTTCCGTCTACCTAGAATGCTCTCCAGCTTAATTCAGTCACCTTTTCTAACCTACCTTGACCACCTCTAGGTTAAGACGGGAGTGTTTTTGGATCAATTCTCTTTATCCTACTCTAGTTTTTTCTATTGTACTCATCACAGGCTAACATACTATATATTTTACTTATTTATCATATTTATTATTTCTTACCCTTTTTATGTGTATTAGAATGTAAACTGTAAAAGGGCAGGGGTCTTTGGTTGATTGATGTATCCCAACTGCTTAGAACAATGCCTGGCACATCACAATAGATGTTTAAAAAATGAACAAGGACTAAGTAAAGGGATAAATGGTGTGCTTGTGTCTTATAGGTGGAACGTCACTGGGATGTAGGAAAAAGAACATTGGATTGGAAGCCAAAAGACCTGGTTTGAAATTTTAGATTTGCTATGACTATGTTGGATGAGTCACTGAAACTTTCTCAGCTTCAGATTTTTTGTCAATCAAGAGAGAGTAATGGTATCAGGAATTTTTGAGATTATGTTTGAGGAAATGTTTTTGAAAGTACAAAGTGCTTAATAAAGAAGGGACCATAAAATTTGTCATCTAAACTGAAACACTTTTGAGAGTGAAAGAAAGCACTATTCCTAATTATCCAGGAGGTGTCCAATGTAAACCAGGACAAAGAGTCATCCTGTATGTATCAAATCGTATTGGATAGAACTTCAATATATGTCTCTAGAATCTTGTAATTCTCATCACGTCCACCCACACTGCCCTAGTCCAAGCCACCACCTTCTTTCACCTAGTCAACTGCAATAGCCTCCTGTTTTGTGCCCTCTTGTTTCCTATAGTGTTTTCTCCACCTCACCCTGAAGATGCACAATTATATGTAAATCAGACCAAGTCACTGCTGTGTTTCCAAAGATTCACAAGCTCTCCCTCTCACTCAGGACAAGACTCAACTACTTTGAATGGCCTAGAAGGCCCATTGTATGTCTGACATTCTCTCCTCTGCTTAAATGTCACCTTATCACCCTATGTGATAAAATACCAAGTCCTTCCTCTCAATCATACTGCCACTGGCACTCTCTACTCTCCTTATCTGCCTCATTAGTTTTACTTTTCTCCATACTACTTGTCATCACCTAAAATTATATGCATTCATTGCCTGTCTCACTCATCAGAATGTATCGATGAGAGCAAGAATGCTTCCTTTTCCATTGCTGTATACCAGCATCTAAAATGATGTCTGGCACCTAATCAGTAATCTATATATTTGTTGAATAAATGAATATATAACAGAAATTGAAAGCATAATTAAATGCATACCAGATACAAATGAATGTGTTTAAAGCAATAACAAGAAAAGGAGGATATGTATGTGTATTTGGTACTGATAAATTCTTCCCAAAATGCTTTCTTGGTGTTTGAGGCCTCCCTTGATGCTGTTTGGTATCTGAGAAAAAGAATATTAAGTCAGCCTTAGTGGTGATGTAAAGGAGAGCTGGCAGAAAGCATGAGATGAGTCAGGTGGTGTTACTTCTCTTGAATTCTTGCAGACATCTGAACAATGCAAAGTGATCCATGACATGTCCTCTTTATAAAAGACTCCAACATATTAATTTTTCCCCTAATTGAGACTCATCATATGAACAAGCCTCTAAATACAGTTCAAAGCCACAAATTAAGAGGTAGCATAGGGATGATAGACTTCCCAATTGATCTTATAGTTTAATTAATTAATTTAACCCAAGAACAAAATCGGATATAGTGTGTAAGGTTGTGTGCAATATGTGAGAACAAAATAAAGAAGAATGACTCTAATTTTATAACAAGAGTCCTTAAAAATATCCAATTTATAAATCTATGACTACATCTCACAAACACAACTTACTGAAAATTAAATAATATTCACTCTAAAACAACACCAAGAAAAAGAAACAAGTTACATAAGATCTTTTTCAACCCTATTTATTTTGCTGTGTGAACATAGACTCATTTAATTTCAGGCATGAGTGAAATAAAATATTTTAAAACTTAATTTAATACTACTGTGCACATCCCATATATAAATTGGTTTACAAAGTCCCAGAAGTTTGAAATTTTATTTAAAATCTCTCTTCTCAAAATTGACATGGGTTTTATAGTCATAAACAAATAATATCTGTATTTTCACAAATATTTCTCACCTAGAGATGAAGATAACAGAATCAAAGTGGGTGAGGAAGTGAGTAAATATATAAATTGAAGGTATTTGGGGGAGTGATTTATTGAAGAGCTGCTACTTCATTTCAGACCCAAATGCTTTATTTTAAAATAAATACAGTTTTAGGAGTTTAAGGAAAATGTTTAATAAGAAAGAATTTTGAAAAGTGAACCAAAAGTCATACTAGTCAAATTTAACTGTTTCTTATATACTTTTGCAACTAAGTCACATATATATATTTTTATGCAACTAGATTACATTCCTAGATTTAGATCTGTAAGATGTGCTGGAAAGCAAGCATTATACTCATTTTTTTTCTTGGCTTAATATCTAGAAAATTTCCATATATAATAGTGTTGCAGGACTTTTTCCTAGTTCAGCTAAAGATGGGGTTATTTTGTTCCATGACCACAAAAATTCAGGCTTGCAGATGATTTGAATGGTGAGTAAGACAGGGTTTTATTGGGTGACAAGGAAGAAAAAGGGGAAACAGGAACTCTTTCAGGGCCAGAGTCCCTGGAGAGCGCTACTCGCCTGCAACTTGAATCCCAGGTTCCACACATGAAGAGGAAGGACCAGGCTCCTCCCTGCTGCAAACTTCCTGAGGCTCCACCTCTGTGGGCAAGCTGGTTGGAGTTTCTCCAGGGACCCCCCTCCCACCTGGCTGTTCCATTATAGTTCAATGGAATAGTTTCACGAGGAATTTGGTGATATGGATATACATGTACATTATATATACAGTAAAGTTTTAAACTGTGAACAGATGACCCTGCTATTCTACCAAGATGGTATAAAGATAACATCTGAAGCATAACAATCAAATGAAACTGAAATTAATAATAATTAACAATTTGATACTTTTATTAAGAAATAATTTGTTTTATAATTCATAGTAATCAAAATAAATGGCTAGCAGTTTAAAAATAATATAATCAGGTAAAGTAGTTATGGTTTAAAACAAAGAAGAAAGAAGCTGTCATTAATCTTGTATGTATAGATAAAGTATTTTTCTATCGTAAATGAAGATTGGCCTTAATAAATAACTGATACGCATGATTCTCAAAAGAAAGAACTTGTATCAACTAATCTTATACTAAATCCACGATTTTCCAATATTTATTTGACTTGCGTCTTACTGCCCTACCTATCAGGCCAAAACTCAGTTTTCGAGAAGTATATTTGAATCCAGGTCATCTTATAGGATTCATTAGGAATCTGCAGCACTTAAAATGTTTTTGGTTCCTTATTGAGATTTATAGTCAGGATGGATAAATGTTTATAATCACTTTGAAATTTCTTTAGACTAAAATTATTTCAGTCAAGATCTCTCCAGTGCACAAAATGTGGGCCCTTGAAGAGCTACGTGTATCTTAGTGGACACAGAACTCTTTCTTGAAAAAACTTTGAATTCTCTCACAGGAGAATCTGGCAGAATATCTAGTAATGACTATTATTTGTTTTCATGCTCACTCTTAGAAAATGCATCTGAAGTCATTGAAAGCAGCTGTGGAGCTCACAGTAGGGAAATGACCTCTCAGTCACCATTTGTTCAATTGGGTTCCTGAGTTCTCATTTCAGATGTCAACCTAGCCTTCCACTGGGCTGATTATCAGAGTGTATGGTTCCTCCTCTAATCAGCCGTATCAAATTCCTGCAGGCTAGGAACTTGCAGAAAGTGTGACCTTGAACTCTCACTACTTGACTGTGATCACAAGTGCAGCAGCAAGAAATATGGTTTATTGTATGTGTGGCCTACATTATATGTCCACTTTCTTCTAGATATTCTGTACTCTCTTCCTTTGATTAATAATACAAAAAACTTCGTACCAGTGCACTACTCCAAGTCTTCATATATACCAACTAATTTAGCCTCATAATAAAACTATGAGGTGAATGATTTTATTACCCTCACTTTATAGATAGAGCCAGGGAAATGAAGTAATTTGTCCAATGGCACATAGCCAGGAAGTGGCAATGTTGGGCTCCCAACTCAGGCCTGCTGTCTGCAGCCCGTGCTCCTGACCCTCACACTGTACCACACAGAACTAGCCTTGCACTTGCTCCAGAATACGTGGGTTGCCCTTCAAAACTGTGCCTTTCTGTAGCTTTGCTTTGGCATTGAGCCACCTATTGTATTGTAGGCCATTCTAAGATGTAGCCTGAAAAACCTCATCATTAGACTCATTGAAAAATAGTACTCTGAACATAGTTTACTGAATCACCCCATGTACCTTTTAGGAAATTTCTCTCTAATATGTCAGAAACAAATAAAAACATATGCTCCTTATCGTATGGATGCCATTAGTCTCATTCTCATAATCTGTTGTGTTTATCTCGTTATCCAGCCACTGGTAGAAGCTCCAAACCTAATTTTTGTTCCACCTCTAGCCCCCATCTTTGCTCTTGACAAACGTTCTTTCCTTTGACTGAACTTGAGTCAGCCTCCTCTGAACTCACTTTTTACATGCCTTACTCAGCACAGTGCTAAATCCTCCTAGCAATCCCTGAGGTCACAACTGTTATAATCCCCTTTTCGATATGTGGACCAAGCGAGGATAGATGACTTATGTGCAGTCTCCTGGATAGTGAAGGCGGAAATCAGCTGGTTACAGAGTTGATGTTCTCAACTGCCACACCCCGGGGATTCTGCAGTGGAGAGCAGAGAGTGCAAGCTAAGCAGGATTGTTTCTAGAAAGAGGAAATTCCTGTGTAGAGAATAACATCAAAGGTTAGGTAGAAGCAGTCCCCATGGTGTGTTATGCCCAGACCGTTTATTCCCCGAAGAAGACCACCAGAGTCCAGAGTCAAAGCCAAGCGTCAAGGATCTTTAATGCAAGTTCGAACTTGGTCCCTCCGTTCCACAACATACAAGAGGGCCCCGAACAATGCATGCGCTCGCTTTTTATAGCCCGATGAAAATAGGACTTGTAAGGTTACAGAGGAACAGAGAACAAGGGAATTCTTTAGGTTACAGCATTACAATTGGTTAACATATTAAGTTTATACATTTAGCAGTTATTTATTGGTTCCCGTGCTTTCAGTAAAACTACAAACGGCAGTGTCCTTATCGGGGATTTCCCAGGATTTCCCAAGCTGAGGCATATGGAGGAATATATTTGCACTGGGCCGTGTTTGTTCTGGGCCTGTTTGGGCCCAGGAAATTGAGAGATACTGGGCCTGTTCGTACTGGGCTTGTTTGTGCTGGGCCCAGGAAATTGAGAGATACTGGGCTGAGGAATGTGCCTGGTTTCTTTCAGGTGCATAAAAGTTGAGGCCCACTCTTAGGTTTTGAAGCATTACATGGATTTCTATAGTGTCCAGGGTGTCCCAGAGAAGCACTTTAGTCCTTGGGTCACTTCACCTTTGAATCTCAATTTTCTCACCACTAAAATGACTATAATTCTGGTTGCTGTTTATCTCCCTACAGGAACTTTGGGAGGATACGTGACACACCACTGTCTAGGAAAACTTCCTGGCCCCTAAGAGATGAGCATAATCATTACCCCTGCTATTGTGTGCCATTATTATGGTAATAATACCGTTATTGGCTTCAGGCCAAAGGAGGAATCTATATGTGTATTCAAAGAGCATACAGCCTAAATGAAAATGGGAACTTGCTTCTTCATATTTATTTTTAAGCGTATTCACATTTGGAGATTATGTTTTAAAAGTACATCGCATTTTAACAGCAAGTAAAGGAATCATTTCATTGCTCCTCAAACAGCAATGATTATACAATTACCTGTTTTTCTCCATCTGAAATTACCACTACAAATGCGCTCCTTTATTCATGCATTTAATTCTTAGCTTTTCAGCTGCCATTTGAAACACTTGGATTTTGCTGTGCGTTCACAATGCTGTGTTCCTCCATCTAGAATTACTTCTTTTTGCAAAACTGGGAAAAATTGTCCAAAAAAAAAAATGCCAAGGACACATACGTAACTCTGATTGGACTCTCATGATATTTGCATGTCTGGTGGTAAGACCAAAAAGTCACTTAATGACCAGGAACAAGGACTAGAGTAAGACTGGTGATCACTGGAGACCTGGCTGCAGCCCCCTCCTGTTGGTGGTGAATGGGGTGTGCTAAGCAGGATGCTGCCAGGCCCCTCATTCAGGAACCCTGTGGGTGGATTGATGAACCTTCTGGGAAGGATGCTGTCTTACATAAAGTCAGCGTCAAATAAAACACAATGCTCGCCAGGCGCAGTGGGTCGTGCCTGTCATCCCAGCACTTTGGGAGACCGAGGCAGGTAGATTCCCTGAGGTCAGGAGTTTGAGACCAGCTTAGCCAGCATGGTGAAACCCCATCTCCACTAAAAATACAAAATTGGTTGGGTGTGGTGGTGCACGCCTGTAATCGCAGCTACTCGGGAGGCTGAGGCAGGAGAATCACTTGAACCCAAGAGGCAGAGGTTGCAGTGGGCCAAGATCGTGCCATTGCACTCTAGCCTGGGCAACAAGAGCAAAACTCTATCTGGAAAAAAAAACCAAAAGTTCTTCATAAATCATGTGAAGTAAGGATGCCACCATTTCCAGTAACGTGCAGGGTGAAATCATCAAATGTTCAAAGAACTCTCGGGCTTGCCTCTCTCCTCTTTATTTCGGCCTTTTTGATTCTGGCCCTTTGACTTTCCTCCTTCTCCTTGATTGAAGTTATGATACCTAACTCCTCCCCCCATATTTCATCCAAATATGCACACTGTGAAGGACCTGGTAACCTCATATTTATAGACTAACAGACCCAATTAAATTTGGACTAAAATCAATTCATACCAGAGTGTTATCTCAGCTTCAATTCAAGTCCCCTGAAGAAATTCCTGTAACACATCTCCACATCTTAAAAGGTATATTTTTCTAGGTAACTGCGAAGAGGTAGATATCTTGGGAAAATGGTATGCAGAAATCTGATATTAGGGAACACACACTAGAAGACCACCCCCAAAGAAAATCTGATTGACAATTTATGAATGACAAAGACGGATGGCTGGATGGCCACAATCAACAAACTGGCAGCACTTAGAGACATGGTGCCCTCCCAGGAATCCAGTCTAGACTCTTGCGACTGAGGAATAATTATGTTTCAAAAATTTCAAAGAATGAAAGAGCCTATTCTATTGATTTGTGCTTCTCCCATCCCCACCCGCACGCCTCAGAACCAGATCCTGCCTTGCCCATAGCAAAAGAGTAGCTTATGCTCCTTCCCCCATCACAGCTAACCTCTTTGCTCCCTCTGTCAGCTTTCCACATCATAGATAATGAATACTTTTTAATATTGTGTATTTATCGTGTTTATGATTGTGTTTCGGGGACCGAACTCCCTTTCTCTAATAATAGGAAATAGAACCTAATGACATCAACATTTCATATCTACCCACTGTATGGAAGTTTATGAGAAGAAAGAATGTTCCCACAAAGAGTATTTTTCTGCTGAATAGGAGTATTATTAAAAATACCCCCATTATTAGGTTTATTGAGCAATTCTGTCCAGCTCTGTAAGGGACTCAAAGATAGATAAAAGGCACGGTTCCTTTCCTCAAAGAATTCACAGTTTTGAGATTACTGTTCAGCCCACCAGAGATGACAAGTAAATACTATCAGCTAGTTATCTTCAAAGACATGATCCATTTAAGAGAAAGAGGAAGATGGGTGTCAGTGTACCCAAGGAAAAGAAAAAAAGGTCAAATTGCATTTGCATTTGCCTGAATTCTCTGAATGATGCGAACCAGAACAGAGTGTGTCTTGAGTTACCCAAGTAATTGCTACTCTAGGTCTCTGAATGTTTAACCATTTTTAAACAATTGGAATAAAAAATAATATCGAAATCTATATCCAGGCATAAATCTGGGGTTTTTTTTATGGCAAACATATTCTCACACAAATAGCTAAAAGGAAGACTGGAGAGTATAATATACACTTCAGGCCAGGTGTAGTGGCTCACATTTGTAATCCCTGAACTTTGGGAGGCCGAGGTGGGAGGATTACCTGAGGTCAGGAGTTCAAGACCAGCCTAGCCAACATGGCAAAACCCCGTCCCTACTAAAAATACAAAAATTAGCCAAGCATGGTGGCGTGCACCTGTAATCCAAGCTACTCGGGAGGCTGAGGCAGGAGAATCACTTGAACCTGGAAGGCAGAGGTTGCAGTGAGCTGAGATCACGCCACTGCACTCCAGTCTGGGCAACAGAGCAAGACTCCGTCTCAAAAAATAATAATAATAAACAAAATATACTTCATGAGTACATATGTGTAACTTCTTCATAATACCAATATTTATAATATGAAAGGAGACAATATTTCCTGGACATTGCCTATGTAATGTAAAGTTGCTGACTCACTCAAATTCCAAGCTGGTCCAGAACTATCACTTGGAATATACATTTTCCTAGAACTCTGTGTACCTTCTAAGCATACATAGTTCTCGTGAATTTTATTTTTTTAGGTTTTCTGGAAAGCAAATCTCCTAAAATTATTTTCTTTAATGTGTGTCATGGATCCTTGGGAATATGTGCCTAGGAATACACAACATAGTGATCTTGTAGTCACAGATAGCTAAGGTTTTGCTACAAGAATTGATGTTGTAGAGTCTCAGACTAACCTTATTTTAGGAAATTATATTTTAAAAATCCATGTCTCTTTTACAGACTTTATATCATATCCTAAACATCTGTATACAAAACAAAATTTTCATCCAATTACCTGAATATATTTAGAATGGATCTTTGGAATTATTTAATGTAGCTGAATGCTAAGGCGTAAGACATTGTTATATGTCTTTAAAATATCCACCTTTTTTACCCTTTCAAAGAGCTTTGTGCTTACCCCAGTGTGCTGCTTCTCCCCCCACTCCTTCTCTTTCCTTTCTTTTGCATCCACTTTAGAAAAAAAATACACTATTTTCAAATAGTTGATTGAAGGCCACTGACCCAGCTTTAACCACAGGGCATGGAGGTCAATAGAACTAGTCAAAACAAGCTTGAGAGGAGGACTGCAGAACAAGTTTCTTACTTCAGACTCTACACATTTGGTCATGTAAAAAGTGAATCTGAGAAGCTGTAGAAAAGCTGTAGAACGAAAAGCAGGTGTCACTGCTTCTGTCTAGCATGGTCTCTGATTCACTGATTTGTGAGGGGCGTAGAATGCTCCCACCAGGGTGAAATGAAAAGTGAAAAGGTCCAGAAAGAGGGCCACATTCAACAGCAAATAATACCTGGCAGTGAATAGGATGGTCAGGATGGCTTGTGTTGGCACACAATCATTGCACACTCAGCAGATATCCACAAATCACCTGTGAAACAGCACCAGAGCATTTAAGAGCCCACTTCTCAGGCAATGATTCAAACTCATTATAGCAGCCTGGAGTTCCTCTCTGGAAAATCACAATTTCACATCTATAGACATATACGACACTGTAGTGTCACAAACTAAAACGTAATGGTGATTTGTCAGAGTGTACAACTTTTTTACCTACTGCAAGATGAAAGGACTAAAGTTATGTTCTCTTCAAAATAGGCAGCATCTTAAAATGCCCACAAGTTTCAGGGGGTAAGAATTGCAGTGCTACAGAAGCATCCCTTTGGGCTTATCAGATACCCTTCTCCACTATGATTTATTTTAAATATAAATGTAAAGGTTAAAAAATAATAATTGGCCACCTGGGTGCAAGTAGGCTCTTGATATTCAGTGACCTATTTAATGCTTTTTAAGTAGAACTTTTTACTTCTGCTAAATCTTCTGAGCTTAATCTTTAGTTCAAATGAACGTTTTCATTTTGGTATGTAAATTATCTTTTCCATGTGGATTATTTTACTTGCTTAGCCAATTTTTTTTCATTTGATACTGTTTCTAAGACAGATTTTACATATCAAGCTACTTATATAATATTTGATAGGATGTCTGGTTATTAAAATGAAATATTAGATACCAATGCATGATTTGTATAATAGTAGCCCCATTCTAAATGCAGCTGCATTTAGAGCCGCACAATTTGAAAACATTCTCTATACCTCAGATGTGGCTAGCATCAGCTCGAATCTTGTTTTAGATTAGAAATTTCCACTCTAATATGGAAAATCCATAATTGCTTATAATACTTCTCACAAGCACCATTATAATAGGTTCTTTACATATTAGTGCATTGCATATTATTATAACTCATTCATTCAGCATTAAAAACACATTTATTGAGTATCATCGACACCAAGTACTAACTTAGTCTCTGGGAGACAAAGATGATCAAGACATGTTTCTTATCCTCATGGAACTCACAATGGAGTAGGCAAAAATATAAATAGGAATTGCTACAAAATAATATAAAGGCTATAATGTAACATATATCTGAATATAATACAATAGCATATAGCTACATACAAAGCATGGTGCTATAACAAAGACAGATCAATTCTTCATGGTTGGGAGTACATAAGGAAGTAATATTATTCAAGATGAATTCTTACAAAAAGAATGTGAGTTCAACGGTAGTCCTGTTATCTGTTGATATCGTTTAATAAAAATCACTGAAGACTAAAGAAAATGCTAAAAGTAACTTCAGTCATTTTATTTCCTCACTAGTTTAGGGAGACTTTTTTGGAATCTTATCCCCTGTCCTAGGCCGCTGCCTTTGATCCACTATAACACAGCATTCCTTTAGATCTCCTGGTTCCATTCTCACTGACTTTCCTATTTATAGAAATAATTGTCAGTGCCAGTTGTAGAAACTATTTCCTGCTAAAGTTGGAATGAAAATATTTCACTCATCTTAGATAAGGGATGCTCCTTTCCAAATTATTTAGATAGGCTTTTTTTACTGCCTTAGGAGCAATTTTTTAAAACTGAGCCAACCAGAAATCTTCAAGGAGGTGTGAGCTTGGGGAAAGCAATAGTCCAGAAAAACAAAGTCACTGGATGAAGGAATCCCTCCACACCTCACGTGGGCCATACAGTGTTTATGTGGAGAAACACAGAGAAAACTGTCACCATTTATTTTATGTGGTTTAAAACTTTATGTGAAAGATGATGATGCAATCTATCAAACTTTTATAAAAATCTTTGGGTTTTTCATCTCGGTGCATATGAGATCAAAAAATAAGAAATAGGATGGGTACAGTGGCTCATGCCTTAGCATGATCCCAGCACTTTAGGAGGATCAGATGGATCACCGAGACAGATGGATCACTTGAGACCACAAGTTCAAGACCAGCCTGGGTAACATGGCAAAACCTTGTCTCTATAAAAACAATAATGAATACCTGATATAAATGATGAATTGATGGGTGCTGACGAGTTGATGGGTGCAGCACACCAACATGGCACAAGTATACATATGTAACAAACCTGCACGTTATGCACATGTACCCTAGAACTTAAAGTATAATAAAAAAAAAAATGAAAAATAAATAAATAAATAAACCATTGACTTTTAAAAAATGGAAAAATAACAGTATTCTCATATTTAAAAATAGAAAATACAAACCCAGATTGATAAAATGTCCTGGAAGAGATGACCCAGATAATTATATGTATGGAATTAGAGAGAGAATTAGACCTCAAGTCCTAAGTTTTAGTAGAATGCTCTTTCTCCCTCTCCTTTTTAACATAAGATCCAGTTCTGATCACTTTATCACGTCTTGCATCACTTAGATTAAAAGGTGGTTGTTTTTTCCCATTCTTCATTGTGTGCCCAAATAATATTGTTTGGCAAAGGGCTCAAGCAAAAATTAGTTGCATCCCTGAAAGCAAGCTGCAACGCATGGATGACAGGACCAGCAGGGAATGAGTGCCCTGTTATTTCAGCATCTTGCAGAAAGGCTACAGAGGGACTACTTGACCTGAGGCAACATGTTTATCCCCACTACCACTCACATTCTCCCTCTATCAATGGCAAGCAACAAGAGGCAAGCCCCACAGAGATTTAGTCTCCTTGTAGATCTCTCTTTTTAATAGAGCAAGTATGAGGTAGGGGATAGAGGGCACATAAGCATATCTAGTTCAGGCTCCAAGTAGCTGAGCTCAGCTGCTGACTCTTTTGGATAGTCCTGAGAAATGATGGCTTCCAATGCTTGGAGAACTTAGGGGATCCCCAGTCCCATGAGAAGTTGAGTGGGTACAGCCTCTTCCCTAGGAGGCAAAGGGCTCATCCAGTCCTGGGGAGCTCACCAGAGGACAATCTAAAAGGAACTCATCAGACAATGCTACTGGCCTCCCACTAAATGAACTTCAAATGAGTGCAAGAGTTTCAATAATCCCGTAACTGTATAGATTTCAATGAAAAAACGATAATAGTTATCAGGTTTTAGTGTCAGATATTGTGTGTGCTAATACTTTACATATACAGTATAACCTTTAATCCTCACATCTACCCTGAAGGCAGGTGTTGCTTCCTCCACATTACAGATCAGAAAACTGAGGTTATTTGCCCAAAGATTACTAGTAATGTAGCTGAAATTCAAATTAAGATCTATGTTCTTTCTACTACAGGCTATTTGTTTGCATTTACAATAGTATCTTATTTTACCTATGAAATAAAATAATAGAATCTCAAAATATTAGCTCTGAAATCAGTACTTTCAAGCCTATAATGTGCTTTTGAATCAAGTGAACACAAATTACAATACAGATGCTGATTCAACAGATCTTGGATGCGGCCTGAGAGTCTGCATTTCTAAGAGTCTTGACATTCCCAGGTCAAGCTGATGCTGCTTATCCAGACAACACACTTTGAGTAGCAATGCATAAAGTATTTTATGCATCACCGACTCCTTTTCATCCTATGGGATTTTAAGTTACAGAAAATCAGACATATTTTAGTTAAGAAATAAAAAAATAGTATCCTAGTTCTATCAAACAAATAGCATCTTTTCTCAGAAGCAGTCCTATCCCATTAGAGTAATACCGTGTACACCATTAAGCTCTTTGGAGAAAATATATAAGTATAAAAATGTCAAGGGAGACATCTTCTCATTGGCCATTGTCAACCTAGAGCACTCACCTTTGCTCCTCATCTCCAGGAGAGACTTTTACTCCAACACCCTGTCAAGATTGTGACAACTGCATTTACAACGTTGAGGTGAGGATGCTCTTCACATATCCTTTGATAACGCAGATAAGTTGAGCTACAATATCTTTGAGTGCAGTTGTATTTTGTGTTTATTGGGATCAACAGAAAGAGGAAAATGAACAAGAGTCTCATTTGCGAGAGTCTTGGAAGCTTCACCTGCCAACCCCCAGCCTCAGCCTCTGCACAGCAAATTGCTCATTAATGTGAGGAGCTCCAATAATCAATCCCCAGAACCTGTTCTATACTCAGCTGAAGAATGACGAGATAAAGGAGGCATATGTAACTGGAAGCAAGTGGGAAGCAAGCCCTGATAAATTGCACCGAGACTGAAACAGAATAAACAGAATACTGCATCTGACCAGAAGGGAAGAAAGGGCCATGCAAATTCATTGGGAAGCAAAGAATAACTAAAAGCAAGCCAACAAAGAAAGTCACAGACCCCTGTGGAGTCCCACCTTTGTGATTGTCATCACAGGTCATGTGTGAGATGAGACAGGCAAAAAGTTAAGGAGTTGTGTTGTTTCCGTGCTTCTTTTAGGATTGCAGCAAGTCATAAAGAAACCCATCAGGTCCTCTGGGAATTCTTTGCTTTGATAGTATGAGTTAGTGCCACTCTTCTCTAAGACAGAAGAACTTTTATGATCAATTAAACTAAGCATACTAGGAAAATACCCTGCCAGTGAGATGTGTAACTCTCTCTATAGGTGGCTGCAGATAGTCACCATAATAAATGCCATATATTCATAAACATGAAATAGGAATATCAACAAATATTAATGAATGCCTTCTTTGTTCTAGACATTTTTCTGAGTACTAGAGATAGAGATACAGCAACAAACCATAAACAAACTTTTTCCTTCATGAAGCTTAGATGCTGTAACAAAAGCAGTAACAAAAGCATATACATATACACACACACACACACACACATAATATACACATATAAACATATATACATATATAAAAAGCATATATGTATATATAAAAGTATACATATGTATATGCTTTTTTATATATAAATATATACAATGTCTGGTTGTAAGCACTATACACATGGATATATATTAAAAGCATATATACATGTATACATTTTATATATATGTATGTGCTTTTTATATATATAAAATGTCTGGCTGTAAGTGCTATGAAGAAAATAAATCAAGATAAGAAGAAAGAAACTGATGGGAAATGCTCTTTTCTATAAGGTGGCTGGGGAGGGGGTCTTCAGGGGGAAGCAACATTTGATTAGAGGCTTGAATTAATTGAGTAAAAGGAGAGAAAAAAGTTAGACTCAAAGGATTGTATTTGCATTCTTAAAAACATATTACAACCTGCTCTCAACTGGTTTTGAACAAAGTCTCAGCGAAAATTGCTCAGAAGCCCAAGGCCAAAGTTCTTGAACCTGTTGTTTTGAGCTACTAGTTACAGAATGCCTGTTATGGGTGGAGCACTGTGCTAAGTGCATCACATACCTCATGTCTGTAATCCACACAAGCCTATAAGGGAGATATTATGTTTCCCATTTTACAAATGAGATAACTGAGACTCACAGAGTTTAAGGAATCAGCCCACGATACTCGAAACAAAGTGACAAGCTTGGATTCACTCTGGGGTCTTTACCCACTTGCCCTTAACCTCCACACCTACTCCCTCATTTTGAATGCCTCTGTGCCACTGAGTTTCAAAGTCATCTTAATCTTCACTTTGATAATAACCCGAAATAGCCTGTTAGACATCCTTCTCTTTCTCTCTCCCCCTTCATGTTTGCTCTAAAGTGGATCTCGACTCTGAGCTTTTCCACGTAGTCGTGACTCGGTTACACTGGGCAGCAGCAGGACAGTGCCGGCCAGCAATGGCCTGGATCAAGTTTCTGGCTGAGCAGGAGAGACAGCAGCTCGGGAGAAGGGTGAGGCTCATAAGAACCAGCTGGCAACATTGACCAAGATAGTGAATTCCATGTAGAAATAAATCAGGGAATAAAGGATGTAGCCGGCAAGATGCAAAGCCCAGACAGGTAGAAATACTTAGGGCAGTGTCAATAAGTACTGGAAATGTCGAGGGGAGTGCTGACCATCCAGAGTTACTTTTTTGTTTCCCATTCATGTTTTGTGAATATTGTTAGCCTCAGCCAAGCACTGTGAAGTGTCACTCAGAAAGCAGAGTATTTTAAGGGATCACTGTCCCTAGCTGGGACAAGAAGCACGTGCCAAGAGAACTGAGGTGACGTTCGTCATTCACCTGAGCTGATTCCAGAGAACCTCTTTAACCTATGCAACTAAGCATTCTTACTTGTTCAAACTCATTTTTATGTCCAACAAATAAAAGTTCAGATGAGAAAAACCTAACAAGGAGCCTATACCATTTACAGTGGTTTTATAGTCACCATTGTCATTGACATGAAATCACCAACTTGACATCATCCATGCTCTTTGCATTTGCAACAAGAAAAGAAATCAAATGAAGGGCACAGAAATCACCCTGTAAGCTTATATCAAGTGGGGAAAACAATAATAACATCAGTTTTATTCTTAACCTTAAAGACATCTGGTTGGAAACGACATGGAGGTCTAAGCAACATCGTCCTGCACAACTTAAGTTTCTTTTTATATGTGAGGACTCTGGAAAAATAAAATACAAAGAGCGCTTAGTGCTATAACTTGAGTAAGGCCAAGAGATCTTTGATTGTGTTGGTGGAAAGAGTAGTTAGACTATAAGAATTCCTAATGAAATATAGTATATAATATACTTCCAAATTCCAGAAATTAGAAAAAAGAAAGCCTGTAAAGAAAATGAGACTGCACTGCCTAAAACACATAGGGAAGTCTTTTTATCAAGTATTTTGATTTTCTCTTTTATACTTTAAATTTGAAGAATATTTTAAATGTTATTTTTATAATAACATATTTACCTAATGACTGACAGAAGAGTCAGTATATTTGATGAATTTTCCAGCTATTAATAATTTCTCTGATATCATTTTCTCTCTATACTCCTGTCCAGCACTAGTCAGTAAGACATCAGCACAAGAGAAAACTGAGAACTCAGATGATAAGAACGAAATATGTACCAAGCGCTTCAAAAAGCAAAATAAATATCCAGATAGACAAGCTTTGGTAACTTCTACCAAAAACAGTGTCAGCAATAAAGATATATGCATTCAGCAATGGAATCCCAGTAGGACTCAGCAGTAATTGGGAACCAGGCACGTGAAAAGAGTCCATTTTTAGGCAAGGAAAACCAGTAACAAAAATAATACTCGATACTGAATCCAAGGGACTGAGCTCTAGGGAACCCTTATATGTTTCCTTGTATCACAGAGTCCTGTTGCAGATGAGCTGAGCCTACTGATGAATAACCAGCCAGCTGTGAACATGCACATAGAGTTCATTGAACAAGGGCACCCAGCCAAGGGAATGAAAGGGATTAAAGCCCAGCCCAGATTTCACCTGCCAAGTCACATGTTCTGTGTGGCTCTGGATCCACCTGGAGGAAGGGATACCTTTATCTGGTCCCCACAATCAGCCCTTTCACCAAGTTGTGAACTGATGGAACTGCAGCCACTTAAAGAATCGCCTCTTTCTAATTCCCACAAAGGAGCCAGTTGGGCCGGCGGGAGGCTGGTAAAGGAAACCAGACATTCATATCCACAATGGGAAGGTGGTGGTGAAGAGGGAAAGGAATGGAGATGGGATAAAAGGAAAGAGTCAGAGGGAAGAGTGAAGTCAAAACATCAAATGTGGAATTTAATAAAATAAGTTTACTTCATGATTTCTTCCAGCAACTACCTTGTATTCAAGGAGTCTCTTAAAACTGGTGTTCAGTTGAAAATGAAAATTTGAATTTAATAACTACATTAGTTAAAAATTAAGCTTAGCTATGAGTAACAGAAATCTACAAAATAGTAACTTTTTTTTATTTTTATTTTTTTAAAGACAGGGTCTTACTCTGTGGCCAGGCTGAAGTGCAGTGGTGCAATCCTACGTCACTGCAGCCTCACACTCCTGGGCTCAAGCAATCCTCCCACCTCAGCCCCCCAAGTAACTGGGGCTCAGGCATGCACCACCATGCCTGGCTAGTTTCTTTTCTTTCTTTCTTTCTTTTATTTTTTTTAGACAAGGTGTCTTGCTATGCTGTGCAGGTTGGTCTCAAATTCCTGGTCTCTACCTCGGCCTCCCAAAGTGCCGGGATTATAGGCATGAGCCTATTTTGCTGCCAGAATAGCAACTTAAACAAAATAAAAATATATTCTTCCCTCAAGTAAAAGTTTGAATGTGGACAGACCAAGGTTGGTATAGTGACTCCTCTTCTGAAACCCAGTGTGATTCTTGACAGCCAGCTACAGAAGATGTCCTTGTCTTCATGGTCCAAGAAGGGGATGAAGTCATTGTGTTCATATTTTAAGGACAGAAATAAAAGGAGTGGTAAAGGGCTCATGCCACTGTCTCTTAAAAAAATTTCCCAGAAGTTGCTATACTATGTTTCAACTAACAGGGCATTGTCTAGGGCTTAGTCACATGGCCACACCTAACTGCAAAAGAGGATGGGAAATATTGTCTTATTTCAAGTGGCCTTAAGCACAGCTGAAAATTAAGGGTAGCAAGAGGGAGAGACTGGATATTTGGGTAGGAGATTAATAGTCTTTAATAGAGAGACAAAAGCTGATTTTTAAAAACAAAGCCAAAGGATAAGATCATTTAATTAACAAAAGATAAATATAAGTGGATAGCAAATAGGAGGGTGAATGTGTAATGCACTATTAACCAAAAGTGTAAAACAAAGCAAAGAAATGGCTCTTTCTCCTATCAAATTACTCTTAAAAAGAAAAAAATGCTGAATAATTTATAGAAAAGTGTCAGAGTTAATAATAACTATCTTGAAGCAGTGGTATTACAAATTTATTTTTGTCATAAGGTCATATTTTATATTTAGAGTAGTGACAATACTATTTTCTTTAAATGCTAGCCAGTTGTTTTGCTTTGTTTTTTTTTGTTGTTGTTTTTTGTTGTTTTTTTTAATCGATGTCTCTTTGTTTAGCTGTTGCTGCAGACAGCTTCAGTCCTTGTCTCAGCGGCCTAAACTGACAGTGTGGTAAATGGAATTAGACTTCAATGATCACCTTTTCTTCCTTCCTCTTTCTATAATCTCAGCAATAATCAGCAGAATCTATTTAGCTGTTCTCAAGAGGTTTCCAATTTCCTTATCTTATCCTTTCCTTTAACACTTGGGTGGCAGCCATCATTCTCTTAGGAATGGAATTTTACCTTTTTTAAACCTATATGTCTATCCATGAGCTAATTCTTTACACAATGTGTACTTGTTTGTCCAGACTTATCTCTTTCTGACATTCTTCTCTAATACAACTGTATGGGTAGATCTTTGTAAGTGTTGTGGAGCAAAGCAGTAGACATTGGTAAGGGATAGGCATGTTTATAAGAAACAACCAATTCTGTGGACAGGATCATGAATGCAAATGTTGGCTGAATCCGTATCCAATATTAGATGATAATTTCAACTTTTATCTTGAACTCTTCTTTCTCTTCTGGGATACAGATTCATGCATCCAACATTTTTATTTGATGGAAATTAAGTATCTCAGAATGTATCCAATTCAGAATACAATGCTTAATTTCCCTCACTCTACATATAATTGCTAATTCCCAGGTTTCTGCATCTGTACCCCCACCCTACAGTTAATGAAATCACAAGCCACACAATCAACTCAGGTAAAAATCTAAATCACCATCGTATATACAAACACATTTTCTGCCTTCGCTAGCTCCATCCTATCCTCAGTAAGTTATATTTGACTCACTTTCAAATTATATCCCAAATCCAATCTCTTCGTATATGTCTTGTGCTACCTTTGGTCCAAGCCACTATCATTTCTTGTTCAGTTACCTCACTAGCAGTCTGTGTTAGTCAGCTTAGGCTGACTGCTTAAACAATCAATATTTGAACTTCCAGCTTAACACAGTAAAGGATTATTTCTAACAGGGAGGCTCTGCTCCATACATTCATTGAGGGACCGGGTTCCTTCAAGCAGTGACACCACCATCACCTAAGTCCTCAAAGTGCAGCACAATCACATGTAGGGTTCAGGTCCTAAAGTGGTCTCCCTCATTTCCACCCACATTCCTTTGGCCAGAAATCAATCCCATGACTCTACCTAATTGCAAGGCAAACTCAACAACATAGCGTTTCTGTCTGACCAGGAGGAAAATAAAACGTGTTTTGGTGAAAATCCAGCATTGTTTTTGTCAGACATATATCCTGCTTCGACAACAGAATGTCTTTTGGAAAAATTAAAAATCACAACCTAACACTGCCCTGTTTAAAGCCTTTTAATAGTTGTCTTCTGCGATTACACAAAATGCAAACTTCTTATCCTGATTACAAAATCCTACATGATCTGACACTTCCTTTTATTTATAATTTTCTCCCCTGTCTAAGCACACTCATGGCCCGGGGCTTTGGTAAAAATCAGTCTCTCTGCTAGAACTCTCTTCTTTCATATCTTTAGATATTTAAACTCCTTCTTATCATTCTGATTTCCTAATTGTCAGCTCCTCAAAGAGGCTATCCATAATCAACTGATTGAAAGTACTCTCCTTACATAATCAATGGCTCACTCTCTAATTACTATATTTTGTTTATAGCATTTATTATTATGAAATTATCTTATACATTGTTTCATTTTTATTATTTTCTGAAGCCCTTCACTCTGTTAAGAGCAGGGATCTGGTATGTTTTGTTTTCCATCAAATTCATCATTAGAACAGTGACTGATATATGACAGACTTAAAATTATCAATTCAATTTGTTGAATGATTGAATACCTATTTTAGTTGAATGTGAGTTTGGGCTCAATGTCTCTAAAAGAACCCAAAATAATGGTGCTTATGATCAAAGCTTATTTCTCTCTCAAGTAAATAATTTGGGTATAAGAAGCCCAAATTCAAGCAGTCCCAGGCAATTATACTGTCTTCACAGAGCCAAACTCCCAGATCCCTTCAACCTCATTGCTAGGCTATCACTAGGGGTTTGGTCTAATCTAACTAGTTCACTATGGTACACACCTCATCTGTATTCCAGCCAGCAGGTGGGAGAAAATAGGATCCAACCTTCTTTATCCAGGACTCAGAAGCTGAACACATCATTTTCTCTTACATCTCATTGCCCAGAATTTAGTCATATGATTACACCTAGCAGAGTACATGAAAATTTCAAAGTTAACCTATGTAACCATTTTAGCATTGTACCAAGATAAAAACTGGAGTTCTGTTATTGTAGAAGAAGGAATGATATACTGGGAGAAAACTAACAGTCTCTTCCATAGTATTTGAAGTGATTTTTTTTCCACTTAGAATTTTATAAGGGAAAAAGTCCGTTGAAAATAATTGAATCCACAGTAATGAACAACCACCACAGCATCTGGAATAGCTAAATATGTCCATAGCTAGCCAACCACAAATATTGTGCAAATATTCTAACATTACCAATCCTTTTAATTATCCATAATATCCTAGCAAAAATGGCATAGGGCAATATCTGACTTATTTCTTACTCAACTTTTTCGGTACTTGATTGTCCTGGTTCTTGCCTCTTACTCCAAGATCCCACACCATTTTATTTCCCCAGGTTGATCTGGATTTTTTTTTCCTAGTTTAGAGTTAATAGACTAATTGCAAAGAACCCAATTTCAGGTTGGATCTTTAAAATGCACAAGCATTCTATCTTTACTACATTCACTTTACCAATAGCATTTCTATTGATTTAGCTGTTCTTGTTCTCCTTAGAAATACACTAATATGCACAAAATGAAAATTCAAAAATGGTGGCTTTCTAGTGCAAACATGAAATTTTTTAGGTCCAAATGTCTATGAATGCCCTCTGTAGCTGCTATTGGAGGTTTAAAAAAATTCCTAGGAATTTGTGTGGAAAATATAACATCTGTGTTGAGTGTAAGATAGAAAACATGCACTTAGAAGCTCTTTCTTCTACTGATTTCTCCCCTCTCCTCTCAGAAATCATCTTCCTAGACCCATCCATCCCCCAACCACCTCTAGGCTCTACTGCCTCACCAACTTCAGTTTGATGTTATGCCTGGAGATGAAATTCTGCTCAACAGCAGTTTAAATTTTTCTATTTCTTGTACACTTTTTCATGGTTACAACTATATGATTCATCATCTTGCTACTGGGATTTTTTTTCTTTGAGGGTCTTTAGCACTATCAGGATGGAAATCAATTGCAGGTATGTCTGTCTTCAAGAAAGTATGATGAAATCCCCAGAAATATTTCAAACTTCCAGTAACTCTACATAAGAGATATATATACTGTACATTCATTTGGCAATTGTAAGATTTCAAATCTTTTTTCTCCAGCAAATGTCTCAATTTATTTGAGTTTGAGGAAATTTATAAAAGTGTGTGCGTAGTAGAATCAAGTATTTTCTTCAAGATGGTTCATGAGCTAAAAGGGTTATGGGATACTTAAAGAAGGAATAGTAAAGAGAACATTTCAAGACTAGCATGAGGTGGTTGATAGTGTTTGTGTTTTTGAGCATCTACCTGTTTAGTAATATGCGTGTTTTGTATATGTGAGAGCCATTGTCCATTTCACTGATAATGCATGATCATCAACCTGACTTTTGTTATTTAGACTGTGTAGGGTGACTGATGATGCTTTCAATTCTAAACCAGTTTAAAACATGACCTTGAGCAATTTACTTACCTTCTTTGTGGCACGGGAATTTTGAAAGGAATGACTAATTCTTTTACTCTGATTCTTTCAAAACATAGTGGTTGTTTTGCCCAAAAGTAGTGTTATTGAAAAAAATATAAATTAAATTTTGAAAAATATAATTATGTTTTAGATACAAAAATATCATCAGATTTTGCTTTGCCCAAAAGTAGTATTATTGGAAAAAAAGATACAAATTCAATTTAGAAAAATATAATCATGTTTTAGATACAAAGTTATCCACTATATGTTACTGTATGTTATAGTTGTAGTTTAGAGAATGAATCTCTAAAAGACAAATAAACAACTTGATTTTATTTAAATGAAGATCTTATTAAACCAGAGAATTTCTTTAAAAGAATAACTGAGAAGTACCACCCCAGGAAGATGTAAATATAAAGTTGTTTTATTTTTCTCTAATTATTTTCTCAACTCAAGCTTTAACATCTCAGACAGATTCTATAACTTCAGGTGAAAAACTTTTTAGTTATTACAATTCAGCCTGTTTCACAATAAGTCATCAATTTCCTGGTCCATTAGCCATATCAACTAGCCTTGTAGGAGGAGGCATGTTATATTCCTCCAGTTCTAACACCTTAGAGTATATGTGTGTGTGGGTTTGTGTGTGTGTGCATGTGTGTGTGTGAACTGGGGGTGGGAAAGAAAGCTTGGTTCAGGGCTTCCTGTTTCTGCCCCCTCTTCTAGGTCTAGCTCTTTCATAATTGGGAATGGAGATAAGAGGGGCAGATCTTCCTAATCAACTGCTTATTTGTAGGTGGTAGGGAGAGAGCCTTTTCTTGCTCTGGCTCAAAATGGTCCATCCTGCTGCTGGAAGCCTCAGCAGTTGTGGTAGTCTTCGCCTGGATGACAGGAGTAGTTTGGTGAGGATTCTGTCAAAAAGGGTCAGCAATGCCAATGCTTGGATTCTGGGGTGAAGTATAACCTCATTTGGCCAGTTTCCACCTAGGCAATATGTGTTCTGCCTCCTCCATTAACATTTCTGCTCCTTCACTGAAACTAGAGGGACTGCTAAGGTCCTACTGAGAGAGCCACAGGGACCCAGAGGAGAATATCAGCATCCTCTTATCCTGAGCCACACTACACAGTCCCTTCTCACTCTGCCAATGTCAGGTCCTCCAGCAGCCTTCAGCACTTTCTGGGACTGGCAGACCAGAAGCAGCCATCAGTCTTTGTTCACACTCACAGCTTCAGGGCATGCACACACACCACACTCTCTCAAGAAACCTCTCACCATGCACTGGATGATAACACTGAAACAGGATTCAGATTCTGCAGCTCAGAAATCTTTCAGCAGTGTGTATAAAGGATTCTTACAGTATCACCACCCAGTCCACCCTCACTCTCCCAAAATTCCTCACTTTCTTTTTTGCGCTGAGACACTCAATGGTTTCTTTCAGCCTTTGTTACTGATTTTATGAAGTTAGGGGTGTTCTCAGGTACTTTATGCTTCTTTGTCCCAGTAAGGGGCAATGCTGAGGCAATGCAAAAAGTCCTAGTCTATGTTTATAATAAAGATGGTAATTATAAATGTCAAGCACTGTAATTTATTATCAAATGTATTACAAATGAAATAGCATTACGAAGAAACTAATTTCCAGGTGTGTCTTTCAGTTTTCACTTTTTTTCAGCTTCAGTGTTCTTATATGCAAAAAAAAAAAAAAAAAAATCTGTTTTCTATATTCTATGAGTCTCTTCTACCACCTGAGAGCCTTCTGGAACTTTCCACCATTTTCTTCAGAGTTGATGTAACCACCATTAATCTGTGAAAAATGCTTAGGACTTTCAATGCCAACCAATAATTTTTCTCTCTATCCAGGAATTGTCAGCATCTTGAAGTGATCCCCATAAAGAATTTTCTTATACTTTGTCATAAACTTGAATTCTGACTATGCCTCAATAATGGTTAATATTACGATATAAACCTGATACATAAATCAACATACCTTGCAATGTAAAAAAATGCTGATGAAATAAATATGTCATTTTCTTAAATAAATAAGTGCTTAAATATTTAACATCAGCTTTTACGATCCATATTGACAAGCATTTTGGAGAGCCTGAGGCAACCCTCTTTACGGCTTTACTTTTTAAAGCAGAGAAGTAGTAAAAAGCCCGTGACATTTAATTAGGTTTCTTTTCCATGGAATTACCACTGTAGACCTTTCAACATGGATGGTTAATCACTACCTCAGGCAGACATATTTTATTGCCCCAAATTTGAAATGAATTCTAATAAAGTTTCAGGAAGTAGCTTTGGAGAAATTTGAAAAAGCTGATGAAAGAGGAGAGGAGAAAGAACATTACGATAAATAATATATTATTTTCATGCTCCCTTTTGACTGATTTACACAGTACTCGCTCTTTCATTTCTTCTTTCTTTATTGATTTACTTGACTGTATTAATCAAGGCTCTCCAGAAGAAAAGAACCAATAGGAGATGGTACAAATATAGATAGATAGATACATACATACATACATAGACTCTATTATATATAAAAATCTTTTTATATATTTTAATTATAATAACATTATATTAATACTAATTAGAGAGAGAAAGATTAACTATAAAGAACTTCTCACATGATCCCGGAGACTGAGAGGTCCCATAGTATGTCTTCTGGAAGATGAATACCTACGAGGGACAATGGTGTAAGTTGAAGTCCAAGTATAGGAGAAAATGATGTCCAAGCTCAAAAACATTCAGTCAGAGAGAGCAAATTCTCCCTTCTCTTGCCTTTTGTTTTACTCTCACCTCTATCAGGTTGGATAAGGCCCATCCACATTGAGAAGAGCAATCTGCTTTACTCAGTATACTAATTCAAATGCGAGTCTCATCCAGAATCACCCTCACAGACATGCCCAGAACAACATTGAACCAAACACCTGCATATCCTACAGCCCAGTCAAGTTGACACATGAAGATAATTGTCACAATGACAGTAAGAAAACACTTAAATGGCTGCTAAAACAAACACAAAACATACTGGTAAAGAAAACAAGAAGATTCTATCATCCATGCAGATATTTTGTGTACACAATACCAAACATAAGGATATTTGAATGTATTTTGTAAATTAACTAAATTTTCCCACTGTTACTCATATTTTTGGTATGGCATAGTCAGATCATTGGACAATAACAAACATGAGAGAAAAAAATCACTATTATGTTAACACTTGTGCATCACATATATTCAGAAATAGAGTCCAGCAGTCTGGATACAGAGTGTGCCAATAACTACCTCAGAGATAACCTGCATCAGAATTGCCTAGATGCTTGTTAAAAGAGCAAGTTTCTGAACTCCAACTCAATCTACAGAAAAATGTCTAGAGAAGGGACATTAGAATCTACATTTTAACAACCTCTGCAGCATCAGCCTCCTCCAGCATTCTTCAGTTTCAGCATCTCTGCTCATAGACTTTTTCTTTGAAATAACTGGAGCCTTGAAATGAGAAGTGGTTAGAAAATAATTTGGGCTTTCTTTGTTTTTGTTCACTGGCCCCACTACTTACAGTGATAGTGCTTTTCAAAGGGGTTTCAACTTCTACTTTTACCTACACCAATCTAACCCAGAATATATACTATTTTCCCTATTGTGAATCAATGACTTTATCTTACCAAGCACTAGTTTGCCCCGAAAGTGCAAAACCTTTACTCAAAATTCAATCATTTTCTTTCTCTGAGTTTTTACCAGGGTGAAAAAATAAGTTATGACATAAAAGAGAAACACATTGTTTCAGTTTCTGGAAAGGAGGATTGGGATTGCAAATTACCCAAATTGAAAGAAGTTAAATAGTGTAAGATGCTTGTCCTCATTAGAGGAAATAAATACGACTTTTTCTTGGTGTGCAAAGTGATATTCCGTGAACCTCATTTTATAGTGCTCCCCATTGGGATACTGTCGTTATAAACAGAATATTATTTAATCTTCATGAAAACACTATGAGATTAGTACTACTGTTGAATTAATTCCCGTTTTACAGATGAGGAAAACTGAAGCATAGAAAGCTAAGTACCTGGCACAAAGTGACACAACCAGTATGAGGTAGGGCCAGGACTGGACCCAGCACCCAAACAGATTGACAGAAACTCAAGTTTTTAACAAATCCAAACTGTAAAATTAGGGATAAATTAGCTTTTAGCAGTGCTGGTCACTCAGAACTAGAGATGACTGTCTAAGATGACTTTAAGAGAGATTCTCACTCTCATCTTCAGCAATCACGCGGGGAAGCAAGGTGAAAGATAGAAAAGCTAGACTAAAAAGAACCTTTTTTGTTGTTGTTGTTGTTGAGACGGAGTCTCGCTCTGTCGCCCAGGCTGGAGTGCAGTGGCCAGATCTCAGCTCACTGCAAGCTCCGCCTCCCGGGTTTATGCCATTCTCCTGCCTCAGCCTCCCGAGTAGCTGGGACTACAGGCGCCCGCCACATCGCCCGGCTAGTTTTTTGTATTTTTAGTAGAGACGGGGTTTCACCGTGTTAGCCAGGATGGTCTCGATCTCCTGACCTCGTGATCCGCCCGTCTCGGCCTCCCAAAAGTGCTGGGATTACAGGCTTGAGCCACCGCGCCTGGCCGACTAAAAAGAACATTTTAAAGATTATTCAGAGGAAGAGGAGGGAGAAATAGGAGTTGTTCAGCATTTCCACTGAAATTCAAGTCACCACAATTTCCCGTTTTGTACTCTGTGCTGTTCTTGGAACAAAGCCTTGCAGATAATATTTTTTAATGTATGGTTCAATGAATTACATTATTTGACAAGACGAAGGGTTTATTTTACCTCATATTATCTCCCTACTATTATTACAGTTCATCAATTATTGATCCCAATAATAATGTCACTAATTCTTATTCATTTGAATTATTAAATGTCTGAAAAAGAAAACATTCAAGGAAGGTATGAAGGAAGGTAATCGTGAAACTGAGGAAATGGAAATATGGTTGGTAACAATGAAAAGCATGTAGAGAGGAGAGCATTAAAAAGCAAGTGTAACTATTTTGGCATTTAGGTTTGGGGGACGCAATGGTCAAAGATACCAAAAGTCTTGTAATGCATTGGCAGAGTCTGGTTTTACAGAATTTTCCCACTCAAAATGTCATAACCTGTCCAGCTGAGAACTTCTGGCGCAGAATTACAGGACAAGCCATCATAGGTTTTTCTAATTTCAGAAACTTACCCTCCACTGGGATGGGATTTGGTGGGGGATGGAATGGGGGTGGGAATTGCTTCTTTTTCTAGATCAAGAAAGTGTCTATTGTCTAGTTGAGTGAAGGATTTGTTTTCTGCTTTGGTTTTCCAGATCTACTGCCTTTTGTCCCTTGAGCAAAACCCCACTACCATCATCACAGATGCTGCAGGGCAGTGGCTAATAACTCTAATCAAATCATCAATTCTCTATTCTCTTCTTTATCAGCCTCAGAGCAACATTTGACACAATTGATCATGCCCTCCACTTGAAACACTTGTGTCACTTGACTTCTTGTTGCCACATTTTTCCAATTATTTTTCTACCTCCCTGGATGCTGCTTCTCAGTCTGCTTCATTGAATCCTCCTCCACTATCCACCTTCTAAATGTTGAATTGCTCCAAGGTTTAGTCCAGGGGTCTCTTTGACATTTATCAGCATTTACTCCCTAGATCTCATCCAGTCTCCTGGCTGTCTATACATTAATGATTCCTAGAATTTATCTCTAGCCCTGTCTTCCTGGGACTCTGGAAACACATGTTTAAATGCCTACTTGACATGAGAACTTAGATGTCTACTCTACTGGGCATCTCAAATTTAACATGTGCAAAATAAAATTATTGGTTCCTGACATCCTCGGAGCCCTTTCCATGACTATTCCTCATAAAGTCTTTACCAACTCAGTCAATGTCATCACTGCCCATGGGGTTGCCAAGGCTCAAAACCTGGTATCCTTTACTTCCTTCCTCCAACTTCTTTGCACTGTGTCACACAAAGTCCTATATGGAAAAAGAATCCACAGTAAATGACCCAAAAGAAGAGTTGTGATGTAAAGAAATAGTAATAAAGGAGTTGGAAGAAGCTGCATAGAGATTAGAAACAAATAGGAAATTGCTAAAACTTTAGTGCTTGAGGGAGAAAGTGAGACAGCCTCACCAGAGCCCAAGAGCTGCCCTTGGGTAGGGAGTAGTAGATTTACATAGTGGCTTACGTACAGAAGATAGGTGGCTTATCTAGAAGAGATGCAACCATTGTAGGATACACTGCCTGAAAAAGGAAGAAGGGAAAATAAATACTCTGGATTTTTTTTTCTCCCCTTGCTCTCCAGTCTCCTGTTAGTTCTTCCCTTTGACATTTAGGTTTGGGGGATGCAATGGTCAAGGATACCAAAAGTCTTGTAACGCATTGGCAGAGTCCGGTTTTACAGAATTCTCCTACTCAGAATGTCATAACCTGTCCAACTGGACATAACCTGTCCAAAGCTAGCTGGGGACCAGAGTGCAAGGAACCTTCGGGAATATATTTTCCAGGGGAGAAACTGGGAATGGATCCAAGAACAGTAAGCAAGTGTCGACCACAAGCACTAATCATTCTTTGACTTTATTTTTATAAACAGATACTTGCTGTTGTTGTTGATGATGTCGAATATTTGCCTTCTCTATTAGGTCATGAGCTTTACTAAGAAGATGTGTTTTGCCAATTTTGTTCTCTCCTGTATGTCTGGTGCCTAAAACAGTGCCCAACACACTGCACCGTGAATAAATATTTATAAGTGAGGAGAAGGAGAAGGGGTAGATTTTAACTAAAAATATTTAGAACATATTCTTCTATCCAAAGTCTCAATGAGGATATTATTGCTTTTCAAAACCCCTTAATATCTTAAAATCATATGGCTATATGTTACCAAGAGAGGAGACTACATGTCTCTTAGAACGATGGATATTTAGAGAGTGGATACTAAGATTCAAGAGGGAGGGCTATAAATGATCCATACCAGAGAGTAAAAAAAAAAATGTAGACTCACAAGGAGTCAGTAGCTTACAAGGGCTATCATGATTTAAAGAACCAAAAGAGTTTCTAGCAGAACTGAAATAATGTATTTTTCTAACACATTCTCTTTATTATTTATATGGCACTGTGTAGCAAGAAAAAATTAGCTTAAACTGGAAAACGGTTTCTAAAGGATTTTATCAAGGTGATTCCATTATTTAGGGGAAGATAGGAAAAAAATAAACACTCAAATGAGAAATGAGACTCTGCTTTTATGAACAGAAATATACAACATAATATGCCCTCCCTCTGTGCTGTGTTTGTTCAAGTTACAGAGGGCTAACAGACACAGGTTTGAACTAAACTAATGAATTCTCCATCCTGTGGAGGTGTTTTGAGTAGCTCCATATGGCAATGGACACCTTGAGTAGGTGAAGCAGGAGGTAAACAGTGTCTCTTCTGCTGGTCCATTATATCATAAAGTAAATAAATGATAAAAACAAAACACCAAAATATTAGCTAATAAAGGAAGATGACATTATATCAATGTCTACAACCAGGAAAGTCCTAGAGGGGAAATAAGTGCTTTACACATCCAGTGAAGAGTAATGGCGGTAGTGCCAAGATCCTGATTATCTCCTACTAAACTCACTGCTTTTGGTCAGATTTTATAAAGGTTAGTCAGTTATTAATGACCTCCTAAAAACAGCTGAAAACAAACACATTTATATAAATTTAATAGCAAGTTATTACAAATTCCTCCCCAAAACATTGGCGATATAAACTTTAGATACCAGCCCTGACATTTCTCATGCCAAACCATAGCCAAGGGCTAGGATGTATAATGTTGTAATGTCATGAATTAGAAGAGAAGGTCAGAAGGGAGCGAGGAAGAAAGGAAAAAAGGAAGGATGGACTTTGTCAAGAAAATTTAAAAGAAGCCAAAAGAAAGAAAAAATAAGACCAGGTATGGTGGCTCATGCCTGTAATCCCAACATTTTGGAGGCCGAGGCAGAAGGAGCACCTGAGGCCAGAAGTTTGCAACCAGCCTGGGCAATATAGTGATACCCTGTCCCTACAAAAAAATAAAAATAAAAAAATTATCCAGGGTGTGGTAGTCCTAGCTATTCAAGAGGCCAAGAGAGAAGGACCACTTGAACCAGGAGGTCAAGGATACAGTGAGCTATGATCACACCGCTGCACTCCAGCCTGGGCAACAGAGCAAGACGCTGTCTCACAAAAAGGAAAAAAGAAAGACTGAAAGAAAGAAGAGAAAGACAAAAACAAAATTGGGAAGAGATAGAAGAATGAAATGGATTGCAGAAGGAAATCAGACCAATGAAGAAAGAAATGAATGAGATTAAGATGTCTGAGTTATATCTGCAGTTGGTTGATGGTGTGGGATTTAGAGTGGGAGGAGAAAATGGCTAGCGTTGTTCTTCCACTGAAGTCTTTAAACACAGTGATTGTTGATGTGGCAGAGTGAGCTTGTCACTGACAATCCAGTTATTTCTAATCCAAAGAATGCCAGAAATGAATCCCGTGCCTCTGGTTTTATTTGTTTATTGTTTTCTGAGGTGATCATGGAATAGCCTGTCCTAAAGAAAAGATGTTACAAATATTTGGGATCAGAAACCCAGGTGCTATCCAGTTTCCTTTGTTCCACTTAGCTTCCAGGACTTAGTTTCAAACAGAATACATACTTTGAGGGAAAGATAAAGAGGTAGCTGAAAGATAAATAAAAATTTGATTAACACAGAAGGAGAATAGCTCCTTGAAATGAAAAAGAGTGTATAACTCCACACCCCAACCAAGTTATAAGTGCCTGACTAAAATTTGGAATGAGTCTATATGTCTTCACATGGCCTGTGTATGTACATCCAAGCCTATGCAATACATGTCAATGTGTGACTGTGCAATTCGTTTGACCTCACCCTGACTTTTTAGCTACTCCTGTAGCTTCACTGTCAAGATCTCAATAGGTCCCTCTACTCAAAGGAAGAAATCCTCAAAACAAAGAAAGCTGTTATTTTCTGGTGTTAGATCAGAGAAGTTAATACTAGGTAAGATCTTACAAACCATTTAATGTAAAATTCCAGATATAAAAATTGAAGGTAAAAAAGTTAAGTAACTCTTTCTTTCCCATTTGGCCAGAAGGAAGTAGATCATTTTTTCTTGGAGGAGATATTGAGCCAGATCCTCCCATTATAATAGCTGTGTTTCCCATGTGGAGAGATGGCCCACTATTTATATTCTAAGGAATAGTGTGTATTTTTGGTTCCGATGTGATAAATGCAATGCCTGCCAGTGCTACAAGGCAGCCAACACCAGAACCTAGCAGGGTTAAGGTTTACAGAGTTCAGTTACTCATCTATATTGCCACTGTTAACCTCTTGGCCCAGTCAGTTCATTGTTAGTGCTTGTTTATTCATCTATAAAAAAGGGGGGAGATAGTATCACTGGCTCATTTCAAGGAATCCAAGACATGAAATAATAAAGAATGAAAATGGCATAGTAACTGAGTTTGAACTATAAGCTAATGAATCATCATTAAACAATTGAGGGTAACAAAAATATTTGTCATATGGCTTATAGTAATTATTTTCTTAGTTAGTTTTAAAACCCTGACATCAAAATCAAAGAAAGTACTGCATCTTAATACTAGAAAAATTAAAATCTTCGAATTTTTATTCAATATTAATAATGTTTTGAGCATATAACTTTTGTCTCTACTTTAAATATATTAAGAAAATGTGCATTGCATTCTTAGTGGTTTATGATGATATCATGTTGACAAAACCTTTCAATTTCCCCATTTTAGGTTAGCATTTGTATTTATATACTAATCTACATCATATCATATGAAGAAAAGATTTAACCTAACATTTCTCAGAGATTGGAGAACTGGCATGACTTTGCAGAATCTATAGTCTCTAGGTGTTTGATGTATATTCTCTCTGGTATTTAAACTACCTGAAACTACAATAATAACTTTTATCTCAGGATTACAGATCACTTCTAGATTTCTTTTGACCATCCTGACTAAAGTAGCATTAAGTCCATATATTAGTGTGAACAAATCATTCAAAACATAATTTGTGGTTTTAATTTTAGTAAATATATATTATTACCCACTGTATACCTGGTAACCTATTAAGTAGTTTGATATTTCATTTATGCAATATTCCTGAGAGAGAAGCTTTTTAAATGAGCAAACCGTTATGTCTTTTCTATTTACATCATTAGTATTATTTCATTATTCCATTTTGTAATCTCTTCAAATGAATCATTAGCCACCTATAGGTTTACATTTACTCTCAAGGAAGAATTTTATTAAAATGAATATTTCATAATTGTAGTCAGTAGGAAAGATATGGACCCTAGGTAGCTGAATTTATAGTCATGGCATAATTAGATACAACCAAAAGATTTGGTGACTTACATTTGTCATTTCTGCTAAAAACCATGACATTCCTTAAGAAAACATTGGTAGAAACCATGATGAAATCTCAATAAGATGCATTAGTGAGAGGTGGTGACTTCCAGCCCAAAATAGATTGACAAAGAGTTGCATGAGGGAAACTGACTTCACTCTCAGGCTCCTTTGGGCATTATGTTCAGAAGGACCCCCACAATGGGGTAATACCATATTTATATCAGCTAATCCATTCACTAGAGTCCATTCATTGCAGAGGCCATGTGGGGCAGAATCAGCTCTCTCTCCTGGAGGCATTAGTCAATGCACATAACGCTTGAGTTGGAATCACGACTTTGAGTTCTAGGGAGGGAAAGGGAGACAAAATCCCAATTCATGGGCAAGAGCTGGAGGGTGAGGGGCAGACTGAGAATTGATTGATGGCCATTGGAGAGTTCAGTGCTCACCCCAACAGTAATAGTAACTGAGCATTTGGAGCACCATGTTATAAGACCATGTTATAGATCCTAGTTTTCTTTTAGCTGAGTCCATCTATAGACTCATCATGGAGGTTCTGGTCTGCCTTTTGGGGCTATGGTTCCAGTGACAACTCAGATTTCACACCTTTGCAGTGTTTTTGGGTCTGCTTTGTGTGTGGGCTACTCAGAGGCCAATCCATAGCTTGGGCAGTATTCTATACTGTAACTCTTCTCAAACGTTTTACAGTGTTAATTCTAATCAATTTCATGTAAGGGTTACTAAGCATCAACCCATATAAAGGTTTAAAGAAACCCTTTCTCCAGCTTCCTCCTCTCCAAAATCCTCCCCTTCTAACCAGTTGGGAGTCTAGGTTTCCCCTACAGTCTGCTGACACCATCCTGGCTACAGGGGATTCTGAAAGCTGTGTGCTACCTTGACACGGGTGGAATTAGTAGTCCAGGCTCCCTGCTCAACCTTTTTCAGCAGCAGAGGGGAATAGAGGCAGGCATGTTTTTTTTCCATGATGTTTGGCTGGAATAGGGTGACTATCGTCAAAAATATTGGTATCCTGCTGGACCAGCTATTTGCTGGTCCTTTGGTGATAGAGAGCAGACTTTTAACAGGACTTTTTGGCTGTGCCTTTTGGCATTTCTAAGTCATGGGCTTCTCCAGTACCAAGCCTAGGGGGTATGGAAGGCAAAAAGAAAACAGGGCATTCATCCTGTGCTGTTAAAACCCCTGGCTCCTTAGTCTCTCTACTCTCTTCATTCCTCCTTTCAGTTTCTTCTTCTTGCCTCTCGTATTATGGCCAGGGTTTTATAATTATATTTAGTGGGAGATAGAGAATGAAATGAGTCTTTTCCATCTTGCACAAAACCAGAAGCCTCACACTATTTATTATAATCATTAACAAAGCCCATTCTGCACAGTGGTTGTGCGTCTGGGACCCTGGACTAATGTAAAATAATACCAAGACCATTTGGCTGCAGAATCTCAGGAAATTTTACTGGCCTCATGAGGAGGCAAACAGTCTTCTACTGAGAAAAGTTTTCTCTGTTCCAAGGTACAGTCATTTCCAAAATCCCTTCCCACCAATTCCACTTGGCCACTAGAGACTTGTGGCTGCATCCAAGATTTGAAAACAGGTTCGTTTCAGACGGTGTTCTATGTGGAAAGAACAAAATGCAGGCATTCTGCTGATGCGTATCATTTAAAATGGTCCTACTTTGGAAAACAAAGATGGGAGGAAGCATGTCAGAGTTGATGTTTCCTGTCTGTTTACTAAACTGACTTATGATTAAGCTTCTGCATGAGTAATAATTATATCTCAATAAACAATAATACAGTAAATTCAAAATAACTCTATAAGTGGTGTCCCAAAAAGTGAAGGTCTCACTACTGTACAGTTAGTGAAATGATGAGAGTGAGCCTCTGTGGAAAACTGCCAATCCCCTTATATCCAAAATGTGCAAAATACAGAAATGTCACCGCAGGGATTTCACCATAACTACCACTTATCTAACACCGATATTATGTCAAGATATACACTAAGGATTTTATCCTGGGAAGAAGATTTTGCTATTCACTTTCTATTAATGGAGAAATTGGGTTTTAGGGAAACTAAGAAATCTGCCCACATCGTGTAGTCTGAATATAGAGGTGCAAAAAGAGAAAATGAGAAGATCTAGCTTCCAAACACTTTTCTTTAATCAGTACTCTATCCTGCCCCACCCTCAAAAGAACCAGAGTATATGGCTCATGGTCTAATACCAGGCTCCATCTCTTGAATGTGTGTAAAGTTTGCAATATGGCTCATGCTGAGTGAGACTGATCAGACAAGTGGAAATGTTTCCAGCTTGGAGGGCAAGGAAAAGACTGAGGCTTGGCAGACTCTCTCTCTAGCAGCAGGAAAACATCCTTGAATAGTCTTCACTGTGTGCAATGACAGCTGTGAACTGGCCTAACTGAAACTTCACCACAGCTTGCTTTTTATTTATTGATTTAACTAATATTCATTAAACTTTTAGTGTGTGTAGGCACTCTTGGAATGTCTGGGACTCCACAGCTCTCATAGAGATCCAACCTGAATTGAATAAGACAGGGTACATTTGTGAGATCCTGGACTTCTGTGAAGTATTTCAACTTTAGTTGGAATCTTCATTTCTTATTCTTGGCTTCTTTTCACACTGTGAAGCCAGGCACAGATTGACAGATAGGAGGAAAATTGATGGGCCCCCAGGGGCCCAACATACAACAAGCAACAAGCAATAGAGTCCAGCAAGCTGCTAGCTCAGTGGGGGACACAGTTGTCCTGACAGGCTGTCTGATCATGGCCTCAGGAGGGGCTGGTGGCAAGCCATAGACCGACTGCTAGCAACAAGAAAAAGTGTAGAAAGGAGCTCAGGTTGAGAGATGCAGTTACAGAAATTACCGTGCTTGGAAACAATTAGACAAGAGTTCAGTGACATGATCGAGGACATTATTCCAGTATTTCCCAAGCCTTTACTGTGTGTGATGTGTCGATGTATTGTGCACGTTGGGGATATAGTAATAACTAAATTTCCTCACCAATCAAGCTAATATAAAATTTCCTTCCTTTGGGCTCCACTAGTTCCAAATAGTCATATAGAATTTATAATTTATCATAGTAGGCTACATGTAACAAGTATTTGCATACTTTTCTTACTCTTCAGAGCTAGTTTATTGAAAGCACAGGCAGTTTTCATTTCTCTTTGCTACTCCCAATATAGAACCAAGAATAATATTTAGTTCATAGTAACAATAAAGTTTGCTGAATTAAACTATAGACACAAACTTAGTCTAAGCCACCATCATCATCTGTCTACTAAGCCACTGCAAACCAGCTCTTGACTAGTCAGTCCCTGGACGTCAATTAGTGGCCTACTTCAATTCATACTCTTTACTGCAGCCAGAATGGTATATAACAGGTAAAACCTACCATATTTTTGCCTATATCCTTCAATGACTTTGACTTACAATAAAATTGAAACACCTTTACATGATCTACAAAGCCCAGTATTTTTCAAAGAACTCATCATCTCCAGCCACATTCTATGACTGTTTCCGCATTGCTGTCAAAAGTCTATCCATTCACTTACGCACGTGTGTGTGTGTGTGATGGCTGCATTTTATTCCTATTTCTTCTACTTCGAATTCTCTATTTTACCACCTTTTCACATTGTTTCTTGTGCATGAAATAATTCTTCCCCATCTTCTCACCACTTCACGTCTTAACTCAAATGGCATTTCCATTGGCCTCCCCTAATGTAAATTATTTTCCTTGTTTCCTCACCATTGAACTATAAGCCTTTTCTTCACAGCATTTAGAGCTTTTGTAATTTATACTTACTGAGGGTTTATGTATTTGATATCTCTCTAGCACATTAAACTTTGAAATGAAAACATTGCTAAATGTTTTCAAAGAAAATTGAGTGAATGTATGAATGGTATTCATTATCTCTTATTAAAAACTAATCAATTTTCATACTGTACCATTCACTAGAACCCAGAAATAATCCTCTCTACCTTCTGCAAAGTTTTACACAATTGTAATGGTTTGCTCCTGTGCTATTTTGCAAATAGGAGATAGCTTTACTGCTATAATCCTCTTTCCAAGAGATTCTAAGTCAGAGGTGGGCAAACTTTTCCTGTGAAGAGCCAGATACTAAATATTTTCAACTTTGCTAGGCATATGGTCTATGTCACAACTGCTCAACTCTGCTATTGTAGGGGGAAAGCAGCCATAGGCAATACGTAAATGAATGAGTGTGAGCATGTTCCAATAAAATTTATTTCCAAAACAGTCCACAAGCTGGTTTTGGCCCACAGACTCTAGTTTGCCAACCTCTGCACTAAATGCCTAGAGACACAGCTTTAGATAACACATCTATAATGCCTGGGTTATCCTAACTGGCACTGACTCTTCATCACTTTTATCCCTGCCTTCTATTCTCAGGATAGCTAGCAAGGTGATCTTATCTAATGGTCTCCCATCTTACTCCATGCAAAATCGAAGGTCTTTGCTGTGATTTACAAGGCTCCGTCTGCCCCTCACCATTATCTCTCTGAGCTCATCTCCTATCAATCCACCCTTCTTTCAGTCCACTCCAGCCACACTGGCTTTCGGCCGCTCCTTGAACATTTCAGGCAGGCTCCTGCCTCAGTGACTTTGCCCTTGAGGTTTTTTCTATCAGGAATATGCTTCTTCTGAAGACATTACAGCCAGTTTCCTCCCTTCTTTCAGGCCATCTTACAAAGGTGATCTTCATGGTGAGACCTTTCTTGGCTGCCCTATCAAAAATCCACCACTCACACCCCAGGTGCTTCTAACCCCTCTGTTCTGCTTCGGTTTCAAAATTCATCAACATATAACATATTAAATACTGTGTTTATTTATCTTATTTATACTTTGTCTTTTTCACTAGAATGTAAGTCCCATGAGGGCAGGGACTTGCTCTGTCTTGATTATTGCTGTATTCTTAATGCCGAGAACTGTGCCTGACACATAGGATACATTCAATAAATATATATTGAATTAAATAATGAATGAATGGGCCAGGCATGGTGACTTACACGTGTAATCCCAGCACCTTGGGAGGCCAAGGCAGCCAGATCGCTTGGGCCCAGGAGTTTGAGACCAGCCTAGGCAAAATTTCAAAACTACATCTCTATAAAAAATACAAGAAAGTCTGGCACGGTTATGCATGCCTAGAGTCCCAACTACTTGGGAGGCTGAGGTGAGAGGATCACTTGAGCAGGGAAGTTGAGGCTGCAGTGAACTGAGATTGTGCCACTGCACTCCAACCTGGGTGACAGAGGGAGATCCTGTCTCAAAAAAACAAAAAGGAAAACATGAATGAATAAATGAATGAATGAACAGATCATCTCCCCCTGTAGACACTTCTGTACCTGAAACAAGATACTATCACAAGTAGTTTTTTCTTTTCTTTCTCTTTTAATATTCAAGAAACTAGTCAAGCTACAAAGAAGTTTGTACACATTGTACTCATCTTTGTGCTCAAAATAAGAATACTTCAGAGTGCATTTTGGCCACTTCTTTCCTTCTAAACTATCTCTCTCCATTGACAGGACAGATTTGAAGGGAAGGAAATTAAGTTACAAAACAAAGATAAGATGTACCTTTTTCCCTCAAATAAATGCATGCACAAAAATTTGATATTGAGTTTTGCTTAAATTATCTGTGCTGACCAGACCTTCAGTCCTGGGTCATCATGATACCAAAAGCTCTTTTTAGAGAGCTCCAAGACAATTTATTTCATAACTTTAAAAGGAAGCTGTTATATGAATGTATGTTTACACTTCAGAACAAGGAAAACCATCAAAATTTTTAATATTCAAAAGTGTACATGGGTTATTTATGGGCATACAAAATTGGCTCAAGGTAAGACGTATTTTACAATGACCCCTCCATGGAAAAAGAAAGATTAGAATGTGAATTCATTTATATGTAATTAAAAGGAGACCACAGTAGTTGAAATTTTTTAAATTGATTGCTTTGTTTGAAATAGAAGTGAAAACTACTGCTAATTAATCTTCTAATTGAACTTTTCACTAAATGTCTCCCATTTCGTTATTAATTTAAATCCTTTTCATCTTTCTGGGTTCTAGAATAATTTCCCTCACACGAACTTTCACATTTATGTATTTCCCTGAGTTCTTATAGTTTTACCCCTGAATTTTATGCAGTACCTTGAACATAGTGGGTAGGGACAACAGATACCAAATTTCCTGTTTTAAAGTGCCTTCAAAGTATCTTGAATTCTTATTTAAGTATTGCTTGAATATATACCTTCACCCAGTGAGACTGTAAACTCCTCAAAACAGAATGTATCCGAACCTCCCTCTTTGTAATTCCTCAAAACCCAGAGCATATGAGTACTGAGTAAATACCTGTTTAACTTGATTTTTTAAAAAGAAATATTGATGTGTATCAAACATTTAAGAATTAAAATAATGTAATTTTATAGTATTTAAAATGGAGTGCATTCATAAAGTCTAGTATTATGAGAGGGACATGAAGATGTTGATTCACCCAGAATCAGATAGGTTATTATGTGGTTGCTGTTGTTGTTGATGATGATGATGATAACACTTCAGTTCCCCAGTGTTTGTACTATGCTAAGTGGGAAATATGAGTTAGGCTAGAAATATAACATTACTCTTGTTACTGACTTGCTCATACTATTTTTAAGGCATCAGTGGATTTTCTCCACTGAATTTGCCTCAAGCTAGAAACAAATTTAGTTTGGAAGAAAGAAAGGAGAGAACGTGGGAGAGAAAAAACTAGAGAGAAGGAGAAAAATGTCACATTTGGAAGATTATATTTTAAGACTCCCTAGAGTACAATAAAGTCATCATCATCATCATCATCATCATCACCACCACCACTACCATCAGAGCAATCCGAAAGTTTAGTCTAAGACACTATCTCTTTGTTTTTTTGGAGGATAAGTATCCTCCAGGTATTTCTTTCCTCCCTGTGCTTAACAGCTGTGTGTCTGTAACGCATACTGTCTTTTCTATCTCCCACCTGGCTCCTCTAATGGGAAACTAAATTGATTTAAATCATATGGAAGCATTATAAGTATATTTAGTGATGAGAATAAATTGATTCAAATCATGTAGGCACTTTCCTAAATACTGACTGATGAGGAAGTTTAGATGTGTTGTAATTTATAAATAAAATGAAGGAGGTTACCTGGCAAGATGTGAGAGGGAGGAACCATTATTGTATTTGAGATTTAAAGGAAAGAGCAATGAACACTTCCCAAATAATTCTATGAGATAAGTATTACCCTGAAACTAAAACCAGACAAAAACATCACAAAGAAGGAAAACTGCAGGTAAATATCTCAATGAACTTGAGTGTAAAAATTCTCAAAAAATACTAGCAAGCCAAATTCAATGAACAAATGAGGTTTATTTTATAAATGCAAAAGTAGTTTAACATTTGAAAATCAATTAATATAATATACCATCAATAGAATTAAGGCCAAAAACCACATGATCATCTCAATAGACACAGAAAGAGCATTTGACAAACTCTAACATCCTTTTATGACAACAAAATAACTCTCAACAAACTAGTAATGGAAGGGAACTTGCTTAATCTGATACAGGTATCCATAAAAACCCAAAGTTTATCTCATATTTAATGGAGAAAGAATGAATTTAAAACTTTCGTACTTCAATGAATACCATCAAGAAAGTGAAAAAACAACTCACAGAATGGGAGAAAATATTTTCAAATTATCTATCTGATAAGAGATTTGTATCCAGAATACTTAAAGAACTGTTACAGCTTAATAATAAAAAGACAACTCAAATTCAAAGTGGACAGAGGATTCGAATAGACATTTATTCTAAGAAGATAAACAAGTGGACAAAAGTATATTAAAAATACTCAAAATAATGAGTTATTAGAGAAATGCAAATCAAAACCACATTGAGCACATCGTATCCATTAGGATGGCTAAAATCAAGAAGTAAGGCAATAACAAGTATTGATGAATTAGGATTGGAACCCTTTACACCTTGCTGATGAAAATGCAAATGACGCAGCTCTTTTGGAAAATAGTCTGACAGTTCCTAAAAATGCTAAACTTAGTGTTACCATTTTGATTCAGTAATTGCACTGCTAGGTATATACTCAAGAGAAATGAAAATATTTATCCACATAAAATTGTGCAAGTGTTCATAGAAACATTATTCATAAAGGCAAAAGGTAGACACAATCCAAATGTCCATCATCTGATGAATGGAAACATAAAAAGTGGTATATGCATACAATGGAATATTATTCAGCCATATAAAGGAAAGAAGTACTGATACATGCTCCAACATGGATGAACATTGAAAAGATTTTGATAAGTGAAAGAAGTCATGAAAATGTACATAATTACATGATTCTATATATATGCAATGTTCAGAGTAGGCAAATATATAGAGACAGGAAGTAGAAGAGTATTTGCCAAGGATTGGTGGGTTAGGGGATGAAGCCAGGAAATAAAGTCACTGCTAATGACACAAAAATTATTTCAGGGTGATGAAGTATTCTGAAATTGATTATGGCAATCATTGCACAACTCTGTAGTATACTAGAAACTTTTAAATTGTTCACTTTTAATGGATGAATTGCTTGGCATCATATCACAATAAAGCTGTTAAAAACAAAAGGAAGGGGTTCGCCTTCCATTACCTTTTCTACTTCATTTGCAAACCTTATTAGGACAACATATGAAGTTATTTCAGCAAATACTTGCTCGCTAGACTCATTGTCTGTCCCCAATAAAATGAATTCAAACTCAAGAATCTTCAACAGCCATACAGCATTGCACCTATGTTATGGAGCACAATAGAGGATTACTGTTCCCACAGCCATCTCACAAATACTGTCTCATTCAGTGTCTGTCAGGGGAAATATTTGTATTCAATCTGTCAAAAACATGTCCTAAGCACCTATGATAATCACAGTACAGTGAAAGCTCAGGTGTTTGGGAAAAAAAGAGACATCAGACGTTATTTCATGGAGTTGGCAAAATAAGTGAAATGGCAAGACCAAGATAGGAGCAACTAAGAAATATCTAACTATGCATTACATGGGAAAATTCCTGTGACAATTCCAGGATTTGTGGTGGATGTGATATTGTATAGCCTTGCTGTTGAAAGAAGAGTTTCTCCTAGACCTGTATCTGCTTTAGTATCTATCCCTTGCCTCTGGTAGGAGCAAATACTTTTCCACTTCTGGATACTTCTAGTCTTCTCCCTGAAGAAAGAGTGTAAGAGGAAAGCCTTCCATTTCTTCATGAAAACCAATCACTGGATTTTTCTCCAGGGAGAGCATGACCCCTTTCATTGGAGAAACAGAGAGAATCTGATACTCAATGTCCCCAAAACCAGCAGGGACTTAAAAAGGAAGGACACTTGCTTCTCTTCCTCCTCTCTCTTTTCTTCTTTCCCCTTCTCTCTCTTTCCTTTGTTCTTATACCTCTTCATTTTCTCACTGGTGGCATGACCTCTCTCCTCTTGCAAGGGATGCATCTCTCTCTGAAGTGACTTTGATTTTAAATACTAGTTATCTACATCAGGTTGGGGGGTAGAAGTTTACTCCTATCTAGTTTTACCACAAGCAAACTGATCAATTCGTTGCTGCTTAGCTCAGGTCTTTGTGTTTGCTTTATTTACAGGAATCCTTGAAAAAATGTGAGTGGTAGCATGTAAACATTAAATTGTTGCTGAATTTCCAGCATTACTCATAAGATTGTCTTTTGCTGGCCCCATGCTTTCATTCTTGTTCAATGAGTAAAGTTCCTAAACACAGTATATGTTTTATAGTTTTGACTAATTACTGTGCAGGGGAAATCACTGAGAAGCACAGGATCAGGTCCAATAATGGGAGAGGTGCTTTTTATGCAGAAATTTAAAAATTAATGTTACACCAGAAGTCTCTGGAGGTTACCTAAAATTTTAGATATGGGATTATGATAGTTTAAAATGAAGTTTTTAAAATATAGAATGATGTTTTGAAAGGATGAAATGATGGCTGGGTGCAGTGACTCACGCCTGTAATCCCAGCACTTTGAGAGGCCGAGGCAGGTAGATCACGAGGTCAGGAGATCGAGACCATCCTGGCTAACACGGTGAAACCCTGTCTCTACTAAAAATACAAAAAATTAGCCAGGCATGGTGGCAGGCACCTGTAGTCCCAGCTACTCAAGAGGGTGAGGTAGGAGAATCGCTTGAACCCAAGAAGCAGAGGGTGCAGAGCGCCACTGCACTCCAGCCTGGGCAACAGAGAGAGACTCTGTCTCAGAAAAGAAAAGAAAGGATGAAATGATAACAGATACAGAATAAAAAACTGTAGCTTCAGTGTGGTATATTTATGGCATGTCTATTAAGTTAGAGATGTACTCTCACTAGTCATCGCAAAAATATTGTGTGGCAATCCGTCATCTCAATCAATCAACGATCCTCCTTGCTGGGCTTTTTGTAGTAGAGAATACACCAAAGAAGCTAAATAAGAGTCAAGCTGTCATCCTTATAAATAAAAGCATAGTGTTTCCCAGAGTCCTTGGAAAAGCTGGAATTGAGATCTTATTTGGGACCAGAAGCCAATGTAGGAATCTCCACCTAACAAATCCAAAATCTAGATTTTCTTTCCTCACCTGAAGGGAGAATTAGGTCTTAATGGCATCTCCCTCCCCAGGAATTACTTAACAGCCAAGTACATGGAGGACTGTGGTTTGCCTCATAAATTCAGTTGCTGTTGGAAACAGAATGCCAGAGACCAATGTTAAGAGACGGGTGACTGGCATCCTTTCACAACATAGGGCCAGGACTGCCTCACACATGGAATGAGAAAGCTGAGAGCAAGCCTTGGCACTTCCTACTTGTCTTTTATGCAAGTAGTGCAGGAGACAGAAATGAGATTCCACTTACTTACTGTTTTAGAGGAATAGCAGCCAACCTATTGATAAATTGCGGCAAGGGGTTATCAGACTCTCATCATCAGATCAGCAGTTCCCAATGCTTGGAGAAGAATAGTTAAAGAGTGAAAAGAAGGAGTAGAAATGTACTCTTTAGAACTACCCAAATGAAAGTGGAGTAGGGGGTACCCTCTTCGTGGAAACACAGGAATTAGAGAGCAATCATCTTGACCTAAAAATTCTAGAACACCAGAAAACATGGGAACTCAGAGGCACACATTCATTCCTCAATTTTACAAAGTTTTATATTTACTGAGTGCCAAGTACTGATGTAAGAAAAGATGATACAGGAATGATGGCAAGACACAGTCATTGCCCTCAAGACTGATCCTCAAGGAGATCAGTCCTCTTACACTGGAGTAAGAGTCTGATGATTTGGGTTTTGGTTCTGTCTACCAAAAGAACTCTGTACATTTGCATGTCTCTGATTCGTCCGAGCCTCCATTTCTTAACCATTAAATGAGAGGCGAGCGTAATATGCCTGCCTCACAGGGAGTTAATGGGATTCAGATACAGCAGTGTTCCCCAGGATCCCTTTGTGTACATCTCCCCATTTAGTGGGTTCTTCCTTTGTACCTAGACTACTTTATCAATACCTTAGGAAAGAATATGAAAAACTCGTTCACCCAAAGAAATAAAAATCGACTGTGCTTGTAAAATGAGTCTTCCCAGGAGTATTTACATTTTCATAGAAGCTTAACTCCTAAAATTGAATATGGAAATAATTTTCACTTATACACTTCCATGTAGTAACATCTTTTCTTAGCATTAAAATGGCAGGCAACTCCACTAACAAATCAAACTAACGCTTCTTCATGAAAAACAGTGATCTGGTAGAGAAACCCTATTTTTTAAAGCATTTATTAGTTCATTCATAGACTTGGTAAACTTATCCAAAAGGTATTATTAGGATACTCTGCCTCATAAGAGAGAAACGGGTTTCTTTCCTTTGAGGATCTCCACTGTTGGTGAAGACAGAATTTGTGCAGTACTGACTGGACCACATCAGTCGCAGAAATCATCTCAATCATCGCATTAGAAAAGAGTGTCACTACCCACTACAGTACAGAAGATGAAAGAAGTATAACAATTTGCAGCATGTAAATGTTCATCTCTCTGCCATCTTTCTTAACTGTAGTTAAGAGATGATCACAAAGTTATCATTGGCTACTCCCCAAAACCTCAGTCTGCTTTTGAGCTTAGCAAGTTTATCTACAAAACATCTTAGCACTAGATTAAAAAATATTTATTTAGTACCTGTTATCCCCACGACACTGCTAGGTACTGAAGGGCAAATGAAAGACACAGGCTTTGGTTTCAAGGCACTTTCACTGCTATATGACACTCCAAGTGGAATCCTATGCAGATGGCATCTGAGTAAAAGTTAAAGTTATGAGACGATTGACCTGGAGTAGACGGAACATACCATGCTACTATCTCCAGTATCTGAAGTATGGATATGTGGCAAAATACTTGGCATACAAGGATACAACTGGGAGCAAATTTTGGAAATTTCAAGGTGACAAATTCCAATTCTAAATAGGGAAGAACTTTCCAAATTCTAGAAAATACCTGTGCAGCTTATGTACTTGTTGGGCATGTGGAAGGAGGTTACATATATTAGGGAAAAAGTTGAATGTTCTCTCAGGTAGCACCATGATTTGCATATGGCAGGTGCTTAATTAGTATCTGCTGATTTGTTGTTTGATTTCTTTGAAAGGCAGGCTATCTTATTGAAGTTTCCATGTCAATGTTAAATAATCTACCTCTTGAGAAATCTCAAGGAGTCTCAAAGAGAAAGTTTACAAGCTGCTAACATGCTTTTATAGGCTCTTTATTTAACATTTCTGAACCCTAGGTTGTTGTCAGTTAATTATAAGTGAATATGGTCTGGAAAGAAACAATGTGGACCTGTTTTGTTTTGTTCTGTAACTACTGGAGAAATTCTAGAGTTTTCTATAGTTTTAGAAGCCTTCAGATCATTTGTCTAAACTTTCTGGTAGTCACGTGGCCAAGCTCATCTTTCCCTGAGATCCAGTTAGCTATTTTATAGTCATAGCTGTCTGAGTGGGTCTTCATTTGACTGTTTCTTATTATCGTTTCTTTTTTTTTTTTTCTTTTTTGAGACAGAGTCTCACTCTGTCACCAAGGCTGTAGTACAGTGGCACAATCTCAGCTCACTGCAACCTCCATCTCATGGGTTCAAGCGATTCCCCTGCCTCAGCCTCCCCCAGTAGCTGCGATTACCGGCATGCATCAGCACGCCCAGCTAACTTTTTTGTATTTTTAGTGGAGACAAGTTTTCACCATGTTGGCCAGGCTGGTCTTGAACTCCTGACAGATTATCCACCTGCCTCAGCCTCCCAAAGTCCTGGAATTACAGGCATGAGCCACCACACCCAGCCTTTATTATTGTTTCTTGATGAGTCTTTGCCTAATGCAAATGAGCAGGACAAAGTCCATGGACATTATCAAGATGGAAAGAAAGAATAAAATTTATTACAAGAGAGCAACAAATATTCTGGTATGTTATCATGATTGACTTCATTTCTATTGATAACTTCAAGAATGAATCCTAGAAGTGTATTTTGATATACTGTGAGTATATAGCTAAGATCCCAAATTAAGTGCCAAGGGCACTTTATACAGATGATCTCATTTACTACTCTCAGCAACACAGTAAGATAGGAGTTTGCATTCTTTGTCCTGCATATAAGGAAGACTACATGGAGCAGTTTCTCGTTGAAGGTTTATCTAGTTGGGAAGTAATGCAGATGGGGACTGAACCAGGCATAAAAACCAGAACTGGTGCTCCAGACCTCTCTGCCATGCTGCTATCTTCCCCACCCTCTATCCTCAATTCCCTGACTTCAAGAATTAACACCAAATATTTTTTTGAAAGAACTTCTGTTTATAAATTTATGTTGTAATAATGCCAAGGCTAAGCTGTGGACTGCTGAAAGGGGACTGATTGCAGCAAACCATGGTGAGAAGAGGGCCTTTTCCGTTTGAGAGGAAGCCTGGACTGTACTTGTCAGGAATAAGTTCAATTGACTCCTGCTCCTGTCACTTCTGAGAGAGTCCTCTGGCAAAGGTCTTCCTGCCCATGGGCTGATAGAACTCAGCTGGCTGCCCAGCAGCTCGACTGTGTTCTCCTCCTGAGTGTGACTGGTTTGCTGTTATTTGCAGAATAAATTAGAGACAAGAAAGCTCTTTCAGCTTCTCCCTACTAAATGAAACCAACTCTATTAGCTTATTCTGAATAAGAACATACATATAAGGAATGCCTCAATTAGTTTAATCCAGTTAACTAAAACCTTTGTTAATGAGCATTTTTCCACAATTAACTTCTGAGGACAAAAAAAAGGCAAATATCAAAATAATCAGAGAAGAAAACTTTAAAACTCTGCTCTAGGCCTGATACACATTCAACTTAAATCCCTATGCTGCTACAACTATATAATATTCCTAACTAATAGTTACCATTTAAGGGAGCACAGTAATTGTGTACCAGATATTTGTACTAAGGGACTCATGTATCTGTGTTTCCTTTAACACAGCAAGTCTTTGAAGCAGACACTGTTATTCTCTCCATTTTGCAGGTTAGCAAATCAAGCCATGGAGTAGTTCATTTGCCCATCTAATAGATGGTAGAGAAGAAACTTAAACCCACGTAGCCTGATGCCTTGACCCGTATACCACATTGCCTCTTGATTATTAATGCATGAGAGAATGATGACTCCAAAATATATTATTCAATATATGGAGCCAGAACTGGGAACAAAATGCCTGACTCCACAGTGCATCTTTTTAATTGCTACACATACAACCTTTTCTTTTTCATTTTGTCAGGACTAGATACAGAAGAGGAACAAACGTCTAATGCATTTTAGAAAGATCTCTAATAGCCTGGCCGTGGTGGCTCACGCCTATAATCCCAGTACTTTGGGAGGCAGAGGTGGGCAGATCATGAGGTCAAGAGATAGAAACCATCCTTCCCAACATGGTGAAACCCTGTCTCTACTAAAAATACAAAAATTAGCTGGGCATGATGGCATGTGCCTGTAGTCCCAGCTCCTTGGGAGACTGAAGCAGGAAAATCACTTGAACTCGGGAGGCGGAGGTTGCAGTGAGCCAAGACTGCACCACTGCACTCCACGCTGGTGACAGAGCGAGACTCCATCTCAAAAAAAAAAAAAAAGGGCCGGCGCGGTGGCTTACGCCTGTAATCCCAACACTTTGGGAGGCCGAGGAGGGTGGATCAGGAGGTCAGGAGATCAAGACCATCCCTGCCTAACACGGTGAAACCCCGTCTCTGCTAAAAATACACACACACAAAAAAACTAGCCGGGCCTAGTGGCAGGCGCCTGTAGTCCCAGCTACTCGGGAGGTTGAGACAGGAGAATGGTGTGAACCCGAGAAGCGGAGCTTGTAGTGAGCCGAGATCACGCCACTGCACTCCAGCCCGGGCAATGAGCAAGACTCCATCTCAAAAAAAAAAAAGAAAAAAAGATCTCTGGTAGAGTTAATCAACCAATCAGAGTTAAATCAAAAAGGAATTTCTGGTTGATTAATTTAATGATTCTTCCAATGATCAGAATCATTTCTGAACTTTTGGTTTAATTGGTTTTCCATTGGCTTCAGGGCATTCTGTT
>NW_012118599.1:9116800-9120642 GCF_000951035.1 Colobus angolensis palliatus
TTTTTAGTAGAGACGGGGTTTCGCCGTGTTAGCCAAGATGGTCTCGATCTCCTGACCTCGTGATCCGCCCGTCTCAGCCTCCCAAAGTGCTGGGATTACAGGCTTGAGCCACAGCGCCTGGCCATGTTATCATCTTCTTAGAATATCTTCCCACTTCTCACATGTCCAACTGGCATTCTCTTTTCAGTGATAACACAACTAACATATTACCAGGAAGCCACCCCTTTTAAGTGGTGGCATGGTTTGGATATTCACATCCTTCTGAGCTTAATTCTCACCCAATGTTCCTGTTATAACTCCTGTACTCAAATGAAACGTACTTATAAATCAGCAATGATAACAAAAGTTTTAGTGCATTTTATTTTCCAAAAATATTTGTTATAAAATACCAGCATCCTTCAGCCAGACCACCAAGAATACTACTATCATTGAACATATTTAGGTGTATTGACTAATTACAATGAGGAAAAACCCACACCATCAGGGACCATGGAGTATTTTAGGAAGAAGGTATTAAAATGGACTTAAATGATTGTTGCAAATGTTAGATGATTTGGAAGAGAATTCAAGGGAGCATGGTTGTTTACTGTCAAGAAGAGAGGGTAGTTCTGTGACTGATTATCTTAATAATAGTTATCTTAGTAATTATTATACCTAGATGGAGAGAATACTAGAGTAAGGGTAAGCTGTGATTGGTAAAGAAGTGGCAGTTACTACTGTCACTTTTGACAGGAAGAGATTTGGTCCATTTTATGTTTTGGACAATGTTTGTGTTTTGTTCTGGCTTGGTTCTGATTATGGAGGGGTCTTGTTTTGTCTCGGTTCATCCCGGTCATAGAATGGCCTTATCCGATGCTGTTTTGTGAGGTTGTCTGTGGTCGAGAAGATCACACTCAACACAGCTGGGAATGCCAGAACAACTCCTGGCAGCACCATGGCCTGCTTGACAGCACCCAGCCCTCAGAGGCTGCATTTCCTTCCTCTTTTTTTTTTTTTTGAGACAGAGTCTCACTCTGTTGTCACCCAGCCTGGAGTGCAGTGGCATGATCTCAACTCACTGCAACCTCCACCTCCCAGGTTCAAGCAATCCTCCCACTTCAGCCTCCCAAGTAGCTGGGATTACAGGCATGCACAACCACACCCAGTTAATTTTTTGTACAATTTTTTTTTTTTTTCAGTAGAGACAAGATCTCACCATGTTGGCCAGGCTGGTCTCAAACTCCTGACCTCAAGTGATCCACCAGCCTCAGCCTCCCAAAATGCTGGGAATACAGGTGTGTCACTGCGCCTGGCCCCGTATATTCATTTTCTAAAACTTGAAAAGCATGGAAGGTACAGAGAAGAAAATTAAAAACTTTCTGATAGTGGCTGTTTAGCAGGGAAGGAGAGAGAGCAGGAAAGCAAGCCATCCTGTATGTGCTGGCTCCGCAGTGGTGCTTCATCTTTTGGCAGCGCCAAGGCCCTGCAGCAAGGAAAGCTGAAAAGAGAGCTCCGGGAATCTCCCCCCAAAAAGCCAACTCAGCTGGGGCAGTGAAGACATCAGTAACCAAGCTGCATTCAGAAGCTGGCATTCCAAGTCCAACAATTTGGAACGTTCTCCATGGCAATTGTCCTGCAGTTGCCAGCACTGTGGTTTTCCATTCAGTGTAGCACTTACTGTGTTCCAAGCACATGTACTAACTTATCTAAAATGCCTAACAATCCCATGAAGTACATCTCACTGTCACCCTTTCTTACAGATGAGGAAACAGATACATGGAGGCTTACAAAAACTGCCCGAGGTCACAGATCTAGGAATTAGGAGATACGGGATTTAAACTCAAGCAGTCTGTTCTGGGGGAATGTGCTACTAAACAATATCAAATAGTGTTAATTACCAAGTTTTGCCCACTTTGAGTATGAAAATCTTGACTGTAATTGTCAACAAGTTTTAGGACATCCCCATCTCCCATCTCTATTGCCATTTCTCTTCTCTCTTTTTCTCTCTCTTCATATATATATATATATATAGATAGATATGAGCAGTCTTGGCTCACTGCAAGCTTTGCCTCCTGGGTTCACCCCATTCTCCTGCCTTAGCCTCCCAAGTAGCTGGGACTACAGGCACCCACCACCACGCCTGGCTAATTTTTTGTATTTTTAGTAGATACAGGGTTTCACCGTGTTAGCCAGGATGGTCTTGATCTCCTGACCTTGTGATCTGCCTGCCTCGGCCTCCCAGAGTACTGGGATTACAGGCATGAGCCACTGAGCTCGACTCTATTCTCTGTTCTTTACTCTGACCCATTCTGTACTGGGATGGGAATATTTCAAGAAAAGTCACTTCCTGCTTAAGGACAAGATGAAGCGAGGCCCTCCCTCGTTGAACAACATTATCAAACGTTTCCAGGTAAAACCATCATATATATCCCTGGCAGTAGCAACTTAAGGAATTCCTGTTGAACACCCTGTACCCTTTGTGAGCTATATAAGAACCAAGAGGTAGACGCTTTGGCCATTGTCTGAATTGAGCAAACTTTGGGGCTTGATCATCATCTATTTACTTTAGATGATATTAAATTAGAAGCAGTCAGTATGCAAATACACACTGATCATCACCTCAAGACCTAGACATTATGGGGATGAGAAAATATCTAAAGAGTTCATCATCTTTTAGGCAAATGTCTTATGAACCCGTTTCTACCCTGTCAAAGAACAACATAGAACAAGTAATTTCATTTCCTATTCCATTCTCTGTTAGACATCCATAGTCCTGAACCAGCCAAATTAATGAATAATATGCTAATTTCCCAATTAGACATAATTGACATCTATTGCCACCTCTACCAACGTGAACTGAACAGAGGAGGAAATGGGAGAAAAATTCAGAATCATTGGGTGACACTCAGCAAGTTTCCTTCTCAGTAAAATGAGGCAAATAATATATATTTCACAAAACCCATTGCAGAATATAGGGCTGTTAATAATAATTATTGTAAGAACTAATGATAAATAGTAACATTTATTATTATTAAAGTTATAATGTATATTTAATTACTCAATAAATTTTATAAACAGGTTATATAAAATATATAATTCTATTAAAACATATAGAGTAAATTTCATAAAATATAATAAATATAAATTAATATATTTATATCATTATACCTGTTATTGTTAAGCTAGTATCATTACAGTAACTATTACAAGAAGAATGTTTTCAAATATCTTTAAAATTCCTACATGTAGATCATGGCCAATTCAGTTTTAAAAACATTTATTGAAGGCTTACCATAAGCCAATAATTAATATACAAAAATGAAAAAGGCAAGTGCCTAACCTGGCCAGTGAGGAGTTTCTGGACCGGATAAAAGATGGGCCCACCAATGGGCAATCTCAGTCTAGTGTATAGTAAGTACTGTGATTGGGTTGGAATACAGAGGAGAGACGTCCAGGCTGGTGGAATGGGGGTGAATAGGGCAAGCGGAAAGTGTTAGAGATGACACATGTTTGAGTGGTGAGATTATGCTTGAGATCATGCTAAGTAGGAATCAGCTAGCTAAAGAGAAGGAACAATGGATAAATGATCCCACATAGTGCCAAAGAAGTGAACAATAACTTAAAATACTGGTGCATTATCCAGACATTTTTTCAGCCGCTTTGCTGGACTGAGTTTTCAGTTGATTGTGATTTTATTTTTTCATTCATTATTCATTCATTTAGTTGGTGCTGGGATGTCATAATCAGGGATGATTTTCACAAACACAATTATTGAAAGTGTAGCTAACCAAATGCAGAAATAACTGCTAAGGGAAAGTAGTAAGATTTCTTTGGAACAGGTCATAAAAAGGAGTATTTTTTTT
>NW_012118599.1:9122227-9124248 GCF_000951035.1 Colobus angolensis palliatus
ACACACACACACACACACACACCCCTATTATTTCTATTCATCTCCCTTCTTGAATTTTTCTCCCAGTTTTTCCTCTGTCAAACGCTTTTTTACCCTTAGGAATTCTCTCTCCTTTATTTCAAGAAACTGTGCCAAATGAAATATTAGTCATCTAATAATGTCCCGAGTGAGTTACTTATTATATTATTCTAATACAGTGTGCAAATATATACTAATATAATTCAGGGAAATCATGACCCAAGTGTGGCAGTCAGATTTTGGAACATCAAGTTAAAAATGTACTTTGGACAATAGTATACCAGCTCGCTATACCAGTGAGCTAATCTCTACCGAGGGAAAAAAATAGCAATTATAAACTTTAAATACACAGCTACCTCTTCATAGTTCACAGGGGTTTCTGTCTCTATTTATGTTATCCCATCAGCCTAGACTGTCATTAACATCATCCTCTGCCTAAACCTTTTGAAGCTTTCTCTGATCCCTCAGAAAGAATCAGCTGCATTTTCATAGTACACAGCATACAGCCCTACTTAGTAAGAACAAAATTCCTCTTTGTGTGTTAGCTAACTACATGGAAAACGAGTCCAGAACTTGAATGGAGTTGTTCTTAAAACAAGCAGTGGCCTCAGGTGAGAATTAAAGATTTTGGTGGGAAAATGATACAGATGCAAAGAACACTTAGGACTGGGTACTGGGAAATAATATAATGTAGTTCTAATCATCATTCAGTGGGGCACGTCACATTTATATCTGATCCATGCATCGCCTGAATTGGTGGGCCACCAGTGTCTTTGGGGTGGACACTGGTGTATCAGTTTGAGGTGGATGACTTGAATTAGATTAAGACTCTCTGAGTAAGGGTGGAACTTCAGGGAGTAAAATGCTATTCGAAAAAGCTACAGAGAAAGTTGGGACTTCTTTCAAGACAGCAGATGCTCAAAATACGGTTCCAGCCTCAGAATGGAAACCAAAGTGAAAAGTAAGAAACCAAGACAGAAAACACCGCAGAGATTGGAAAACAGGCTATCCATGGTTGACTGGCCTCTGAACAGAGTGGCAAGAGTAATCCTAAATCCCACTTTTTGGTTGGTAGCAATCCAGTTCTATGAATTAGTTATATAGGTAGCTACCTATCTGAATAGATGGCTAGATAGATACACAGATAAATATATACATATACACACATACAAACATACATAAGCTTGGAAGATAATAAACAAATGACTGGAATAAATACTTGAAGTTGTTAACAGCAGTTTTCTGTGTCATGGGATTATGGAATAATTTGTTTCACCACTATTTTTCATCTTTCCCAAATTTTCCTTGGAAATGTGTCCTGATTTTATAATCAGAAACAGATAATGAAGTATGTGTGTGTGTGAGTGAGTATACTATTTCTTTTTTCTTTTGACTAAACCAGTAATTTTCAACTGAGGCCAAATTTGCCTCACAGACAGCATTTGACAATATCTGAAGAAATATTTGGTTGTTGCAACTGTGGGGTGTGCAACTGGCATCTAGTAGGTAGTGGAATGGTGCTAAACATCCTCCAAAGTTCGTGACAGTCCCTGATAACAAAGAATTATCCAGTCCAAAGAGTCAATAGTGCCAGGTTGGGAAACTTGGATTAAACAAATGAAACTTTTATTGAACTTTTATCTCTCCTTACAACTAATTCCATCGATACTATACACAGTTATTTCATATTAATTAAGGTTATTTTTAAATCTAAAATCCTAACAGTATCTAGCATTTTAATAAATATACAATCTATATGCATTAGCAAGAGCTTAAAACAAATAAGCTGTTTTCACAACAGTATATTTTCTCATTATATGACAATAGAAGTCATATCTACAAAAAGAAAAATCACTCTGATATATTCTCTTTTTTTTTTTTATTAGTAAGATTTTTTTATTATTATACTTTAAGTTCTGGGATACATGTGCAGAATGAGCAGGTTTGTTACATGAATATACATGTGTCGTGGTGGTTTGCTGCACCCATCAACCCATCATCTA
>NW_012118599.1:9129053-9129730 GCF_000951035.1 Colobus angolensis palliatus
ACCTCAGTTCAAAATGCAGAAATCACCGGTCTTCTGTGTCCTTCGCGCTGGGAGTTGGAGACTGCAGCTGTTCCTATTCGGCCATCTTGCTCCGCGATATATTCTCTTCTTAACTCATGCTCTTGCTTCTTTATTTTTAGGGAAGTATTGATGGCTTTGTTACAAGTACCAATATAATATTTTAGGCATATATCCCTATTTTAAAAGCAGTTGCATTAGAAGCCATAATATTGGTCTCCGAATTAAGTGAAAATGACTTCCTGGACAGACAGTTGTTGAAAAGATTGTGTTTCTTGTTTACCTTTATATCTTATATATCAGCTAGCAAAAGTTATTATATAACAAACTCTAAATAAATATATATGGGATTGAATGAAAGTAAATAGTATATAGCTCTTCTGGATACAGTCGATATTTATATAGGTATAAAGATGTATAATAAATTTTAGAATAAGTAATAAAAATATTCATTTTTGGACCCATCTAGAATCAAGAATTACAGTTTATTTAATTCAATAAGAAGTTAATGGTCATCTATGGGGCATCTATCACTTTACCAGATGTCCTACAGAGTATAAAAATAAGATAAAATGCATTCTCTAGCCATGAAGAATTTGCAATCCAACCAAGAGATAGAACATATCTTGAGAAAACCATTTAATTCCAGAGCAAAACAG
>NW_012118599.1:9130134-9162228 GCF_000951035.1 Colobus angolensis palliatus
AATCATTAGAAATGAATTCACAGCAAAGAGGAGAATTGAACTGACCCTTAACAGACCAATGAATAGAATTTTAATATGACCAGAATTGAGGAAAGTATTTTAAGGGACAGAAAATATCATAAACGAAGCTAAGAAGATAAGACTAATCAGGAACATGTACACAGGGCAGTGAAAGACAATTACCTTGGCTGGAGCAGGCAATAAATTTCAACTGCTAGTAAATGGGCAGATTATTGTGACAGTCAAATGAGTGAATATCAATAGGAAAATCCTATAAAATCCTATAAAATATCAAAACATATGAGTAGGATGAAACATACCATCTCCAAACAAGTTTGGAAATTGTATTTTCAGTCTCGACCACATTTAAAGTGATCACCTAACCTAATATGGTTTAGTGTCATCTTCCTGCACCTACAGGCCTTTATACTACATAAAGCAAAAATCTGGCCTACATAATGTACCTAATGTTCCATAAAAATGACCACTATCAAAGGCAAGCCAAATTTATCTGTAGCTCTATGTAGCCTTTCCCCACCTTGTGACTACAAAGATAGCAGGAGTCCTCATTTCTGAGGAGAGGTGCTCTTGTTAAATAATTATTTTAATTACCTTAACCCTTATTCTAACATTGTGTTTTAGTCAAGGGAATAATAGAGCAAGTACTGTATTCTGTCTTTTCAAGGAGTTTTGCCGAAGGTAGGAATGAACAATTAACATTGTTAAGAATCATTAGACTAAATTTAATACATATATGTTGAGCTCATGATAAAATGCAAGAAGGAACAGTTCATTACCTCCAAATGAAAAAAATAAATGCCTTTTACCTAAATGCAGTTTACACGAACCTTTCTACTTGCTATGATAAACTTATGTTTCTTGATTGGAGACCCATAAGAGACAGCTTTGAAGAATAAATAGGCTTTACATTTGAGGTAAAAAGAATTCCAATGCCTAGCTTCCTTTAGTAACTATTAGTAATTAATAAAAACTACCAAAAGTTTGGCCAATGTGTCTTTAAAAATCAAACATTTGCATTAAATACACTTAAGTCTGTAAATACTACAGCTATGCAGCAAGAATTCTTAGATCATCTTAAAAGAGGTTTTCGGTAAATGTTAGCTGACCTACGAAACGTTGTTGGTTAGTAATGGATTCAGCAGCAAGTAACAGCCTTACCTACAATGGCTTAGTCAAACGGAGATTTGGTTTTCTTAAAAGAGAATTCCAAAAGGAGGCAGACAAGAACTCTTACTAGTGGCTTCATTATACTATTTCAAACAAGGTGTCCTCTGGTTTTCTAACAAGCATCCTTAGATGACTTTCAGTTACATTGCATTGTCCAGAACTATGTCACATGAACCACCTCTAGTTGAAAACTAGGCTGGGAAATAATATTTTTAAGGATGTACATTGTAGTCTCAAATAAAAGAAAGAGAAGAATTATATGGGTCAGTTAGCAAAAGCCATTGGCAGTGCAAATTCAGAGCGATTGCAGTAAGACCCCAGCTATTGTATCTTTATTAGAGCACTACTAAGTAAATTAAGTTTGTAACACCTAACTCCAATATCTAAGTGCCACACAGAAATCCATGTTCCAGGTTTTCATAAACTAAGTCATTTTGTGCCTTTCAGGTATGTCTTTGTCTAATGGATTTCTTGGAGAACAGCCCGAGCACAGCTTGTATCCATTCACAGAAAAGGTTCCTAGGTAGTATTGCTATGCCCACAAGGGCAAGAGTGATCTATGAAGATTTCCACTCACTCAGAAAGCTACCAATTGATATATTGTGGATGGTCCTTGATAGGTCCAATTCAGGGAAGTGAAAAAAGGGAAAATTGCAGATATGGCATAATACCTTTATTGACCCAGCTGCTTTCTTCTTTTGTTAGTAAGAAAATGGTAGCATCTTAAGAGCTGTGAAATTCCTCAAAATTATATCTCAGTAGCCACTAGAGTCTGATATACAGTGGGTGTTCAAGTAATATTTGTTGACTAAGCCTTTTGCCTACTTACTCTTATCAAAAGATTTGCAAACATTGGTTTAAAACAAGCATTCTTCATTTACTTTAATGAAGCAGTCAGAAGTATTTAGTCAGCATCCATCTCATGTAAATCAGAGCTGTATGAGGAGCCCAAAGGAAGTGCTTGCTAAGATTTTTCACCCCGAAGGTCTTGCCCTGTCTTTTACGTGACGTGGCAGATTTTTTTTTCTTTACTTTTTACTCACATCCGGAGCTAATCAATCAAGTCTGTGGAAATTGGTTTCTAAGCCATTTGGCCACCAAGGAGATTATCAACATCATCATTATTATTATTATTATTATTATTATTATTATTGAGCCATTTTTAAGTGTTTAACATCCTTTTAAATCAGCATATAAATCAGCTTGAAACAAAAGTTAGGAACTGTCAGTCAATGAATCAGCTAACCAAGCACTTGACATGATGTTAAGGGTCATTTGAAGGCACACAAATAACAGCCCCTGCCCTTGACAACTTACTGTCTATTTAGGAAGACACTATGTGTTCAGGGGAAAAACTCATGTAATAATGTAACATTATATTTACAATTTGTCATATTAATAGAACCGACAGTACATGTTTCATTTTTCCCAGAATATCAATAAATTTGGGCTTTGCTAAAGTGAAACAGGGACCGAATATATCCTGTCCAATACTCAACTTTTGAGGTCCTGATAGGAGGATCACAGCCCTTTGAAGATTAGAGTATAAAGTGCTGTTTAGCATAGATAAACTATAAGGAATTCACTTGAGCCATAGGAGGAAATAAAAATAATTATTATTTTCTTTTTCTAAAACATTAGGTCATGGAACTAAAGGAGTGTTTGAACTTCTGTCTGGATGGCGGAGAACCAAAGAGAACTTGCCCTTCAAAGACAGGATAGCAGATGCCTATTCTGATGTGATGGTCACCTATACCATGACCAGCTCCCTGTACTTCATCACTTTTGGCATGGGTGCCAGCCCATTCACAAACATAGAGGCTGTGAAGGTCTTCTGTCAAAACATGTGTGTCTCCATTCTGTTGAACTACTTCTACATTTTCTCCTTCTTTGGCTCCTGTCTGGTCTTTGCTGGCCAACTAGAGCAAAACCGCTACCACAGCATCTTTTGCTGTAAGATCCCTTCTGCAGAATACCTGGATCGCAAACCTGTGTGGTTCCAGACAGTGATGAGTGATGGGCATCAACAGACGTCCCATCATGAGACGAACCCCTACCAGCACCACTTCATTCAGCACTTCCTCCGTGAACATTATAATGAATGGATTACCAATATATATGTGAAGCCATTTGTTGTCATCCTCTATCTCATTTACGCCTCCTTCTCCTTCATGGGGTGCTTACAGATCAGTGACGGAGTCAACATCATCAATCTACTAGCCAGTGATTCGCCAAGTGTTTCCTATGCCATGGTTCAGCAGAAATATTTCAGCAACTATAGCCCTGTGATAGGATTCTATGTCTATGAGCCCCTAGAGTACTGGAACAGCAGCGTCCAGGAGGACCTAAGAAGACTCTGTAGTGGATTCACTGCAGTGTCCTGGGTGGAGCAGTACTACCAGTTCCTGAAAGTCAGCAACATCAGTGCCAATAACAAAAGTGACTTCATCAGTGTCCTGCAAAGCTCATTTTTAAAAAAGCCAGAATTCCAGCATTTTCGAAATGATATCATCTTCTCCAAGGCAGGGGATGAAAGCAATATCATTGCTTCTCGCTTGTATCTGGTGGCCAGGACTAGCAGAGACAAGCAGAAAGAAGTCATAGAGGTGTTGGAAAAGCTGAGGCCCCTATCCCTCTCAAAGAGCATCCGATTCATCGTGTTCAACCCCTCCTTTGTCTTCACGGACCATTACAGCTTGTCTGTCACGGTGCCTGTTCTGATTGCAGGCTTTGGTGTACTCCTGGTGTTAATCCTGACTTTTTTCCTAGTGATCCACCCTCTGGGAAACTTCTGGCTAATTCTTAGCGTCACCTCAATTGAGCTGGGCGTTCTGGGCTTAATGACATTATGGAACGTCGACATGGATTGCATTTCTATCTTGTGCCTTATCTACACCTTGAATTTCGCCATTGACCACTGTGCACCACTGCTTTACACATTTGTACTAGCAACTGAGCACACCCGAACACAATGTATAAAAAGCTCCCTACAAGAGCATGGGACAGCCATTTTGCAAAATGTTACTTCTTTTCTTATTGGGTTAGTCCCCCTTCTATTTGTGCCTTCGAACCTGACCTTCACACTGTTCAAATGCTTGCTGCTCACTGGGGGCTGCACACTTCTGCACTGTTTTGTTATTTTACCTGTGTTCCTAACGTTTTTCCCCCCTTCCAAAAAGCACCACAAGAAAAAGAAACGTGCCAAGCGAAAGGAAAGAGAGGAAATTGAATGCATAGAAATTCAAGAGAACCCAGATCACGTCACCACAGTCTGAGGGGTATACACCAATGGATTATTTTTCTTTTCCAGTATCGCACAATGATGCAGGGCAAGTAAAGCTCAGACCTCAGCTGCTTGGGCTGGCCAGGGGTAACAAGGCAAGTCAGATCAAGAGTGCATTATTCATGACACTTCAAGGTGTCTGCTTCTTGGGGGGGAAGAGGGAATAAAAAAAGAGGAAAAAGTTATTTGCAACCTTGTTCTCCTCTAAAAACAAGTTTCTGGATGTAATCTGAGAGCTCTTCCAAGGAATGGATGAATCAATGGAGTGTTAAGATAGAAGGCCAAAAGAACCAGCTGCTTTTAAAACTAAAATGCTCAGGAGTGATGGAGAAGCAAGGAAAGGTGTCCTTCAAATAGGGAGAAAGACAGAAAATGTGCCATGGCACTTTTCATGCTTGTATTTTTAACAGGTTGGTCAAAGGAAACCTATGCACTTGGGAAGTACATATTTAATACTGTCTAAACCAAAGGACTTCCCAAACCATTTTATGTGTACATATATATGTATATATCCCATATATACATATACTTAGACTTGTCTTTAGTGTACATTGACGTTTATGTGGAGGGAGGTGTCCATTTGCAGATAGGCTGGCCTTTCCCTAGAAAGTCAAATCAACCTTAGCCAAATATATAGATTCATTAATAGCCATTCTAAATCAACCCAAGTGTCTCAGCAGTAAGAGTGCCATTCAACTGTGAGATAAGCAAAATAAACAGAGATGTGAGTTCATTAGATTATGCTTATCGTGTCAGCAGTCATCTAGACTTTTGCTTTGGATGACTTCACAAAAAAAAACCACAAAAGGCATTTGAATTAATAACCTCATGGACAAGGTTTACAGTTTTATATTAGAAATAAATAGCTGATATGGATTTTCATCGGCTTTTACTGTATTTGGAAGGCTGATATGACTGCTTTCAGTGAGCTCACCCAACTGCAAATGAGCACTTACACAGATTATCCATACATGTGTCTAAGGGTGCACAAGTATGTGTATGTGAGTTGGGATACTCCATAGATACACTGTTCTTATTTTAAATAGGGAAAATAACTGCTGTGGAATATAGTTAATTAACACAGGAGAAAGGAGACATAACTAGGAAACTCATAGAGTGAAATAGAATAAAATGGACCATACCCACTCATCACACGCCATTTACTGGTTCTTAGTGTAAGGAAACTATTCTAATCCTATAAACTCTAGTGAATTCCTTGCATTAGTATTTGGAACATAACCCAGGCCATGATCACTACAGTGGTGGTCACTATACCCACTGCAGTATCATTTGTAGCTTCTTGCAATAGCGTTGCTCTTGTTACCTGGAAAGTGCTCCTCAGTTGGCCCACCTCCTAGGGTCATCACAGCTCTCCACGGGTGGCATATTAATTGTAACCGCTGCTGAATTCTTTCTCAAACAAAAGTACTGAAGTAAAGGTTTTCATTAAGTTAAATTTTAAAACTACTTCCAAGCAGATGGACTCAGCCTGTTGGGTGCTTACTTGGACTAATGCTGTGCTTCCTGTCACAGATTATTACTAGAAAATGCCTTTTCCCATGCCAAGCAGTAACATAATTTATTTCCAGGTAGGACAGAATAAATGTCCAATGATTATAAAATCTGCTAGTAAGCTCTTTTACCTAGAAGAAAGCTAATGTTTCCCATCAACTTTGGTTCTATGTTTTAATCAAATTAATAATAATATCTAAAATAACAAAACTCCTTGACTCAATTATGTTCAGAAAAAAGATACAAACAATTCCATTCTTGTTATAGTCTCTGGAAATGAAGTTGATAGACTAATGAAGTAACAAAACAAGTGTACTTAGACTTATAGCTTTCCAGGATATAAAGGGGAAAAGGAATAGACCCCAAAATGAAAACATTTAAGTAGTATTTCATTTATTAAATGGAGTTTGTTTTGTTTTACCTTGAGGTAATTGGGTTTCAACAGGAAATGATCTATGTCTTCTCCATTGTGTCAATTTCAGTGCAATATCTATAGATTTAGGTATGGAAAATTATTACCCATAACCATAGGGTTGTTGCTTTTACATTATTTGTAAAGTCATGTTACAAATACTCCTAGCCTTTTGCCTCTTGAACTGCTGTACTAGAATGAACTGGTATTTCATATGAGTAGCCTCCAGACCATTATCTCATATCCAAAGTAGAAGTTTCTGAGGAGGTTTTTGGCTTAGGTTTCGATTTTTTGTTTGAGTGGGGGTTTGTGGTAGGGGTGCAGGGAGGAGGAGAATTCCTCTTACAGATTACCCATCATTTGTAAAGATTTTTATTTTTTGGCATCCCTTTCAAAATATAGGAGATAATTACTGAGAAAGTTAATTAACTATCACTCCTTCCCATTATGTGCCATGCTCCACTCATTCACATATGTTTTAAAAGATTGGCTATTGGGGTTGGTTTTTTCTTGGTTCCTATAGACATTCTACATGCAAAGAAGATTGGCAGGCTGATTTACAGAGAAAGAAGCAAGCACGCCAGTTGTCAAATTCACATGGAGGAAATGGCATATGCTGCCAAACGGCCAGGGCAGATCTAATATTATGTCTCCATCCAGGTAATCTGTTTGGATAGGGAAGAACAGTTCTTCTTTTTTAGTTTATGTCTTAAAGAATCAAAGTGTCTAAGATAAATATGAATTTCTCATTGTTAGAGTGACTAGAGGGCATTTTGGAAGGAATATTATCTTTTCCAGGACACCGTAGTACTCTTTAGAGAACTGTAGCAATAATTTACTGAAATGGAATTATTTGTTCTGAAAGAGTTAATATACCACCTAAAATGTCTTATCTCAGTACTAGGAAGTAATTTAATCCTAAGAAGCATCTAACAGAGCATCATCTGACCTCCCAACCTCACTGTGAAACAGATGTTTCCAAGAATTCCATTTCCTGAATACTAAGATACATCCTAAGATATGAGATCATGATTTGCAAGTCACCCCCAACCTCAACCTTTTTTGGTAGCTTGTGTACACCTCTCCCTAGTTTTTCAAGTTTATATTCACTGTTTTGTTCATTTGTGAGGTACTAATGCCATTCAAATTAGGAACTTATCTTGTCAGCAGATGACTAGTTAACTCCTAGAAGAGAAGAAATTTGTGGGAAATATATCAACTTTGTGTAATATTTTATTTAATTGAAACATGTATGCCCTTAAAGTAAGATGTTATAAAGTTTGAAAAAACTACTACTTTTCTATATTTAAACTGGAATGTGGATTTATTTCCTTCCATCAGAATTTAAATTTGAATTAGAAAATGCCATGTGAACTCCACTCTCTTTGATGTTAATAAACCTCAAAGAGGTACTCACCTAAATTACAGAAAGAGATCAGCTAAAAGTTAGATTCTTAACCGCTTATGGTTAAAGGTAATCATACCTTAGAGATCTGATTCTTTAGAACAGGCTTAATTCTTTTTAATGAAAGTCATGCTTAGATGTCTTCCCAGGAATTCTTGCAGTGACTATGAACCTCTTTGAAGGTTGTGCATGAGTATTCCGTGAAAGAACTATTCTCCTCTGTTGTTGTATCATGTAAGTGGCTCTTTCCTATTTGATTCCCATTTATTTCCACAGAATTTAGGTTTTTACCTTGTGAGGGGAGAAGAATAGTGATGACAAATGAAGTTTTATGATGCTATTATAGTTATTCTTGAATGTTGAATTCAAGAGAGTAAAAACTTTGTCCATTTTGTAATTATCTATTGCACTTTCCCATAATAAGCTAATCCTTCTAGGCTTGTGGTTAGAGCTAGGGATTAACTATTGCCATTCAGAATTACATGTATTTTTATAAGTTGACTGTAAATATCATAATTACAGTCACATATTTTTATGACCAAATAGTTATGAATGCACGGCACTATGCATGCATTGTTATTAATAGTACGTAGGTTATTAAAGACACTATTTTCAGGGTTATTACAACTTTTATTAAAATTTCTTACATCAACTATTCATAAATGCCTCATGGCTTTTGGTCTTAAGGGCCTAAAGCCTACAGAAAGTTCCATCCCCAGGTAAGCAATTTAAGAATTGCCTTCCCTGGGTATCAGTAACAGCCACCTCTTCTAGAATGACCTTTGGAAAATCTCAGAAGCAAAATCTGGCTTCCAGGTAAAGGGCCTAACATATTCTGTATTGGTTAGTAAATAAACATAATTTTATGTCTTGTGTTTGCTAATCTTATGGTGAAGCAGAAAATACAATGCCATGAGACTGGCATTGAGATACTGTCTCTTAGAGATTGGAGAAGTCAACAATTTGCTTGGCATCCTACCGCAGGGATCTTTCTGTTCAGTCTGGTTTGTTGGTGTCTGTGAATGATATTGGCAGTCTTTGCAAAAGTGAATCTGAAAACTGTTACTTACTCCAAAAGAGCCTCAGAGGCACTTTTCTTCCCTTTAAAAACAAACAAACAAACAAACAAAAAAGGGTTTTAGCTCTTTCTGGACTACCAAAATTTTGTGACAATTTTATGACATTGACTCGAAACATATTTATGGCTGAATTGGTATGCCCTTGCTATTTCCCCATCTTCAATCTCAATATAAATTTGAACATCATCACTGTGGTGCGGACCTTTATGCTCATATTTTAAATCAATGATCTGCAGATATATTGTATAGGGAAAAATCAAGTTTTACTGCTTTGTCTACAAAATAACTGCAATGATGTTGACTCAAGTGAAAGCAGCAAAATCATAAGTGAAGGCAACAAAGCCACATTGCATGAGATCCAGCAGAGGAGGGACTGTGTATGGGTATAGTAGCAGTAAATCACCTTGATTTCTGAACTAAAGGACCAAGATTAATCCACCATCACGTTTTACTTAGGGAGTACAAGAGGTGGTGTTCTGTGTTTGAAGTGTTCTGGAGTTAGATCAGGTGACATTTGAAATGACACTAGAAGGATATTGAGAGATGAGCCCACATCTCAGAAATCAAGATGTCTGTAAGTAGGTGTGATAGAACAAGTGGAATAATACCACATATTCTGTGATTTAGAATACAGCAGAGAGAATCATGTGGTGTTGCACAACTACAGATTCTCAACTGCTAGCAAACTTGATCATAGGCAAATACATCGCACTTGAAGACTGGGTTCTCACTTGTCAGATTCATAACCTAATCCTTGCAGTGGGAGTTGCTCCTGAATTTCCAAGCACAAAGGAAGAGCCATAGACCCTTTGTTAGTGAAAGTAAAAAGCTAGGGAGACTCTTTGTAAAGAAGCTTAATGTAAGCACCGAGATAAGCTTCATTCATTCCCAGAGTGGCTCTCATCATTGACTGGATTTTGTGAGTCTTTGAGTCATAATGAACACTTTTTATGATACTTAATTTCTAATTTTCTTTTTCATACTTAATGAGGACCTCTCTGTTGCTGATAGAGAAGCCACTTGCTTTTCTCATAAAATGGAAAACAATTCAAAAGAGCAATATATGGGGTTAAGAATATATGTATAGTATAGCTTGCTAGTCTACAAATCACATTTTATGTCTTCTGCCTCTCTAAAGATGTCAAAATTAAATTGGAGTGTACCTTAAACTGAAAACCTCTGTAAGGTAGATATTTTTAAGATAATGAAGTATTTATAAAGAAAACCATCACTGATTTTGCACTACCTTAAATTACAGAAAGCCAGCTTCTACTATTTTTCCCCAGTTGAAAATTTCCCTTAAGAAAGGTCTCACAAGTCATGGTAATTATAAAATCTTAATAATCAGAAAGAAACTTTAGGAACAGAGTAGGGATCATCCACTGATGGTGTGTGATTCCTGGTGTGTACGTTTTGATTGAACTTATGTGAGTTGAGGTTTTTAGAAGTCATTTGCAACTGAGCTCTGGTTTCCCAACAGCGAATGGCACGGTCCAACAGAGGAGCATTATGGTTTTCTTTCCCTCTGTTGCCACAGTTCGTAGAGTAAGCACATCACCCACAGGGCTCTGTCAAACCAGTGGGGGAAAAAAATCTACTGCTTTGGAAGATTGCATTGAAGAATTTCCTAGGAATTTCCATGAGAGACTCTCATGGATGAAAGATTAGTGATGTTTAATAAAAATGTATAATTTTCAGTGCTATATAAATTTAGCTTATATTCTCAGTAGAGGCAGTCTACAGTATGGTATGGGGAGCATTTAAATTATCTAATGTAATATGGTTACTAGAATCTCTCCCTGGACACTGAAATACCTTCTATCATTTTATCTGATGAATTCGCTGGTTGTTGCTAGCAACACTGATAGAGCTGGGGGGTAAAAAAAGAACAGGCCATCATATTCTTGCATCTCCTGATACAGTCTGTAGCATCTATTTTCAAGTAGAATAAGGAAATCTGGCATCTTTTCTTCACAAACATAAATGTGCTACAAACTGATAAATTAGACCTTAAACTGGTCAATGCAAATATCCCAAAGTTTTAGTAGAGTTTAAGCGACAACTTTATTATACTTTCCTGTTAATTGTGCATATTTTTCAGCAATAGACTTTTTTGCTCTTAACTAGGAAATCTGTCACAGATTGAAAAGGGCAGAGATCTCTTCAAGCTACCTCATAAGGGTATTTAAAGACAAAATGGCATGCAATCTTTGATTAAATGGCAATATAGTAAAGCCACAAAGCAATATTATTTATCATCTTTCCTTGATGCTTATTCACTTTATCAAATTAGACAAGGCAAAATGTAAAACGAGCACTGCTATATGCAGTCCCACTTACACATTCTGGTTAACGTAATATTCATTAATATGAAATCTCTCAGGGCAGTTGTTAGTTGTTTCTCTACAGATATCCCAGAGCACAAAAATTGACTCAGAAAGAGAGTAATCTGACTTTGATTAGAGGCAGCGGTCTACCTAGTAAGATGCACAAATAATCTGTGAATAATTTCAGAAAAATTCCAAGTGCATTTCACTTACCACTTTTCTTGGAGGAAAAAAATCTGTCTGTTTGTGTGTTTATTTGTTTGTTTAATTATTCTAGGCAAATAGAAAGAGACAAAGTTGCCATTATTTGGCATTTTGCTTAAGTTTTCTTTTCCTCTGGAAGGCATTGCTATTATTTTCTACTAAATTAGGGTCTTTAAAACACAAGTCACTTACGGAAACATTAGCATCAATGAAAAGAAAACTCGTAGGGAGAAACAGTCTTCACCCATGCATAGACAAATTGTAGAAATGAGAGTAAAAGTCGAGCATTTTTATTTTTTTTCCTAAAACAAAAACCCACTTGTTCTTAATCCTAGCTAGATAGAATACCAATTTCTGCAGCAAAGAAGGATGACTAAATGTATGAAACTAGGAAACTTTGATGTATTAACACTACAAACCTCATGGCAAATCAGCAATTCCAGATGTCTTTACCCATAAGAATATTCTTTCTAAAATACTCTATTACATATAGCTTCATCTCATTCATGAAAACTGCCTTACTTATCACTCCCAAAATAGTACAAACAAAGCCATGATACGTGTCTGCTCTGTGGTTCTGTACCTTGGGCTCTACAACTAAAGCTACCTTACTGAGGAAAGCTTAAAAACGCATTGTGAATGGAAATGTCAAATCTAAAAAACATTACCCAAGTTGTATTTCCATCCAAAAATATCTCCTGTGAAATAGAAAACTGCTGTGTGGCCATTTTAGATCTCACAAAGAAGAAAATATTTTAAAAGTACCTATTTTTGATCTTACTAAGAACCCAAACCAAAAGTCCTTCCAAAGTTTCCAATTCACCTGAATTTGGTCCATTATCAAAATTTACCTCTACTTTGATCAGTGAAAAAATAATTTGCAAACCAGATTTTTCTTAACTATATAAATAAAGAACAAGTTATTTCTCATAGATTTGCATGTATAAACACACATTTAATAATTAAATGAATCTCATACCTCAGTCAAGGGAAATTATGTTACAAATATTTCCTTGTTCGGTTCTTCAGTTCATCATTATTTTCATATTTTGGACACACTGAAATACAATAATTTTAGCTAAATTGCTCAGAATTTCTCTGCATAACAAATCTATTATCTAAAGCTTAAAGGTAAAAATTTTAAGAAAAATAACAATTAAATCTTAGCTACTTGGAAAAGAAAAGTCATCAAAATTGTATTTACTGCAGTGCCTCAGGCAAAGTTAAACAGAGCATTTCTGGCTATCTTGACTTTTTGTTTTAATAACAACAAAAGAAATCTAGTTCCATTAGTCATAATAATAGAAATAATTTATATGTTAAAATAGCGATAAATTATACAGGTATATATTGTATAGTTCTTAGGGTCAAATACAAGATCTTTTAAAATCACAATCACAAATGCTGTAAAAGCTAGGTTATTCTTAAATTCACCAGACTTTTCTTCATTTTTTTATTGTTAGTATTAAATGTCCCACAGAATGTCGTAATATGCAACTTATTCCTCTAACTTCAGTGAGAACTTCGAGCGTGCTACCTTTTCGGGAAAGATTTTTCTAGGCTAAGAATTAAACTTCCTAAACAAAACATCTTATAGCATCACAATGTAAAGTAACATAATCTATGCTTTTTTTAGTCTTTTCTTGAATCACAAGTTCTAAAACTTATAATGTGATTTTTCATCCTTTAAACGTTCAAGAATACATACATTAAAAGTAATACTGCAATAACATATATCAATTATCTCTCCATAAGTTCACAAATATCTCTAAAACACAAAAATTACTAAAGTATTACTAAAAGATTCAGATAGCACTTTAACACCCCTTAATAATTATGTTACCTTCAAATCTAAAGCAATTTATAATCGGGTCAAATAAATTCTACCTAAAATTTATCACTGCATTACATTGCATTATTGTAGCAACATTGGCTATAAAAATACTTGAACCAACATTTTTCTCACCATATGAGAGCTACAGAAGATGCAGACAATGAGTAAGCCAGTGGCTCCTCAGTAGTACCCAGAGATTACTCACAAAGCACATCCCTTTGGCTGCACGCTGTGCAGTTCCAAGCCAGGGCATAATTGTTCATGCGCTGTCAGCACCACTTCTAAGTCACTAAAACCAATCATGTTAAACATTGAAATATCCAAGTCCACTGTATTTTGACGAATAATGTGGTGGCATTATACATAATGCATAAATAACCAACTTTCAAAATATTTAAGGTCACTTGATGCCAAAATTATACTTAAACAATTTAATATTCCACAACCCACTTCAAAAGCTTTATCTTTGCAAAGTTCTCCTCATTATTGATGTATAACGAGGAGACCAAAGAAGTTTTAGCAATATTTCCATTTATATAGTTTGCCATATGCTTTCTTAAAAACAAGGATGCCTTTATGTCTTTCATGGAAATGTTTGGACTTATTCAATAGCCATTTTTTCTGTCAACTTTAGTATTTTAATTATTAATTTTACTCTGCTTTTTTCCTTTGTTTAAATATGTTCAACTTTCATCATTTCTAAAATAATTTTTCTTTAGAGTAATTAAAACATGTTTTCTCCTTTACATAAAAATAAGCATGGCTAGAAAGGAATTAAATAAGAATTCAGCAAAATTAAGTTGGACATGTGGAACCTATTTGCAAATACTAAGTAAAGTTTGCAAAAGTACTATTTATTGTCATTTATATGTGCTTCAAGTTGAAATTCTCCACTGATTTTATTTTTAAAATGGCAACTGACATGGCAAACTATGAAGCACATAATGTCTGTTTTGCAGACGCTCAATAATTATCTATTCAATGAAGAAAAATATAAAAGACTTTTCCAGCTTCTTAGTTGCCTGCTCATGACCTAATGAAAAGAAAGTTATTTAATAATTTCAATCTTTGAGAGCCCATATTCAGAAGCTTTTGTTGTTGTTTTGTTTCATTTTCTAGAATTTTCCTATATAGCCAGTTACATAAGAATAAGGCCCCATATAAAGGAAGAATTTAAGATTTGTTGATAATAACTGTCCTTTCCTATAAGTTGAAATGCTAGAGCCTAGAGCTATACATATCTTGATAGTAAAATAAAGGACAATGTGATCTGACATAAAGAAAAAATTAAGAACAAAGGTCAATGAGAAAAAATTTTAAAACAGATCTAACACTGTTGAAGAAGAAACTAAACAACTGAACTAACACGTTTTTGTTTCATTTGGTTTCTGTTCATCAGTTTACTTTGGCTTTTAAAAAAAGAAACACATTGGAAAGTTTCAGAAAAATCCTGACATATCTAAGTCTCCAAAAGTTTGTTACTCTTTAAAAAGATAGAACTAGAAATTCAGTACCATTTTAGGATCAAGAGTTGATGTAGTTGGGTTTCTGAAGTACCCCTAGATGGCTTGGGATTGTACCTATTTACTCACCACATATTTAGGAGCACCTATATTGGTCTCTGTGCTAGGCTCAGAAGAAAATATCACTAAACTCTTCATAACTCCTGACTTTGAGCTATGTATGATCTATTGAGGAAATTTGCAGCTGGAGTATTCAAGGAAAGTGAGGAAGGAATTATGAACTAATCCACGTTGAAGAATGGGTAAGATTCTAATACATGGAGATGGAGGATGGGCACAGCAATTAGGAAGAAAAAGTAAAATATACAAGGGCAGGAAAGCAGGTTGTCCAGGATGAAGGCTATAGCAGATGAGATGATAGGAACCCAGAGGAGACTGGTTACAGATGAGAATAAAAAGGAAGCACCTATTGTGAGTGGCATAATAGAGGATTGTCAGGATATGGGGAGTTATTTGGAGTTGGGAGAGGGGTCATAAAGAAAAAGCTCCTTTTATGATGTATTCTTGGGCTTAAATGCAGTGAATCATTTACAACATGTAAATACACAGTCTCCATTTTTGAATTTTATCTGTTAAAATCAAGGATCCCAAAACTCAGCAATATCACATAAATTTATAATCTCTCTTGCTTGGAAATGTAGTGGTTTCAAGAGCCAGTTTAGGGCATGAGTTTGACTCTCCTGATGATGGAACACTGTCCATGTTCTGGCACAAAAGCCCACGGCCATCTGGCCACCTCATATATACCTGGTGTCCCTCAAAGTGCTGAGAGTAAGAGACTGAGATGGATTACTCGGAACCCAAACTCTCCAGAACACACAGCGCAAACTAATACACTCCAATTAACTATCTCTGTTAACATTATTTTAATTAACAATTCAAATAATACTTTCCTAAGCATAGGTATCATTGACTCTGATTTATAGATTGTTTCAAGAAAGAAAACATTGTAAACATGTACTATGTCCCTATAGTACAATATATCATCTTTTCATCATAAATCAGTAAGAAAGGTGCATGTACAGAGAAGTCCAAATGCAAACTATATGTGATGAAAAATAACTGCATAGATTTTCTCCCTGCCAATCCTTTTCTAAATATAAATTTTAAGACAATGCATTTGTTAAAATGCTTAAAACTATTTTTTAAATTCACTTCCTTATGATTCACTTATGCTTTCTTTGAAGATCACATAAGGTATATATGCACTTAGTTTTTAAGCATAAACCTAACCGATTTTTACACTAACCTTGTCCTTTTTAATAAAGTTTTAATTATAATAGTGGTGCTCCCCAAACCCAGCAATCAGATTACAAGGATGTTTGGAGGAATATATTTTAATCTTTAAACCTCAAAAAAGCATTACCTAATTACGCTATTTAGAGTTATAGATAAGGTTGGAGTTAGCCTGGGGAGGCCCCATTTTCTAACTGGTTCATGAGAAGGACATCTGTTCACAGAAGTAGAATGGAGATAAATCCACCAACCAAGTGGGCATAGGAGACCATGGTCAACAAACACTACTCTAAGAGACATTTTGGATAACCCTAAGAGTAACAAAACTAGTGGTCCTCAAAATTTGCTGTGCTTTGGAATGACCTAGAGAGATGTTTAAATTCTCAATGCCCAGACTTCATGCCAGACTACTTAAATCAATATATCCTGTAGTGAGACCCAACCTCAGTACTTCTGGGAGCTCCCCTAGTGATTTCAGTGTGTGGCTCAATTTGAAAAACAGTGTCTTAGACAACCAACTCAACACATTTAATCCAATAAACACTGATAGAGTCTTTTATTAAGTGAAGTTTTAAAAAGTCAGAAGACAAAATCATCTATGATATCTATAACTAGAATATAAGCCAGAACTTGTACAGAGTCCAAAAGGGGGTATCCAGAGGGTAGAGAGATGGTTTCTAGTAGAGCCAAACCTGGTAGGAGTACGTTGCATTAAGATAGCACTTAAGATGAGGTAAGATTATTGGCCTGAGCACCCCATGGGACATGACCAACCTGAGCAAAGCCATAATATGGAACAAAAGCACAGAATATGTGCCTGGGTCAATGAACTCAATTCAGCTTGAGTGTACATTTCCAGTATAGGAGTTGAATTTGTACAACCAGAAAGTTTGATTTAAAGACCTGCAAACATCGTGCTAAAGAATGTGTGTTTGATTTAATGGACTCAAATTACTTTTTATTATTATTATTATTAGATTAAAAATTTAGAAGTATTAATCTGCAGTGTTTTAAGTGTAGGTTAGACTGGAGATGAGAGACCTGAACCAAAGAATTAAGTTAGGAGACTGTTGTTATCATCAGCAATGAAGGTAATATTGGCCTGAAATAGAGTTGTGGCACTGAATATAAAAAGGAAGAAATAAATACATTTCACAAAACTTATATCTGTAAGATGGCCTGAACACCCAAGAACTTTTGAGTGTCTAAAACACAATGATATGGTACCCTATAATTGAATATTTACATTAGTGAATTTAATGTGGTATAACAGTAACCAGTTACTAACTCTGTGTGATCTATTTACTACAATACTCTAGTGTACAGTTTAACCATCACATTTCTGTGGTTTTGACATGCAGCATGGCCCATTTTTATGACATTTATAGAGCTTTACCACAAATCTTCAGGAAATCTCTTTATCTTTACAGAATGGTTGATTTGGTTTTCTGCATATCTAACTTGGGGAAAAATGGTTTATATTGCATTATTTAAATTCAGTAAATAAAAGATGAGTCAAAGAGAAAGAGACAAATATCTTAGAAACATAAATAGGTAGTCTAATCTTTTGTACTTTTCTCCGTGTAAGATTGTTGGATACTGGTACATATAACTCTTATCTACATGCATGTATTATAGCTAGAAACACTATGATAATATCTAGATTAATCTACATATATAAACATCAATTTAATTAGCAAATAATTCTTGAGATTTATTTGCATTTCAGGGAATGTAGCAGTTCAGGTGATTTATGCTTAGAAACAAGATCACTGTTCCTCCTACAATCAGAGATCTATCTGGTCTGCAGTCATCTTCTATGAAAGTTTTGTATAAGGCACATGCTTTTATTCTACCACAAAGGTGTAGTATTGCAATGTTATATCAGCACTGGGCAATGATGGATATATATGTAAAATGTAATTTTCACAACATATCCTTACACATAGTTACACATACATTGGATGGCCTGTCTCTAATTCAATACTTTTCCTACGAAACAATTGTCCTGTCAAATATTTCACACATACATGTTTTTTAACATTAGCATTAAAATGACCAGTGAAAATAATCCATACAAATTCTTTGTATTCTTCTACAGTCATATAACTAAAATATGTGAGGATGAGGAAGCAGATAACAACTTGAGAAAATGTAAGAGTTGGAACTTGGAGCCACAGTGCCATGCAATGGGGCCACACAGTAGCTTGATCATCCGCATAGTTTTATGCGATGCCCTTTGGGTCATGGCTTTCACCAGGTAGCTTACTAAAAAAAAAATGTAATTATCTATTAACCCCTTTATTCACCAAATCTTTCATTCAAGAAGAATTTTAAACATCTTCTATGTGCCAGACACAAAGAGTGTAAATGCAAAGAGAAACGAGAGGCAGCCACCACCCATCAAGGATTTTAGCAAAGCAAACTAGTAGGTGAAACAGCTCTCTCCATATATAAAACAAAAATAATGGGTGTCATTTGTAGAGCAGTGATTCTCACACTTAAGCATGTATCAAAATCACCTGGAGGGCTTGTCAAAGCACAGCCTGCATATCCCCACCTCCAGAGATTCTGATTCAGCAGATCCAGAGTAAGGCCTGAAAATTTACATTTCTAACAAGTTTTCAGGTGATGCTAATGCTACTAGTCTGAGGAACCACACTTAGACTTTGAAAATCTCTGAAATACAAGTTTATGAACAGCAGCAGGCATTCTGAGAGTAGCTGAATTTAAATCTGTTCAGGGAAGAAGGTGAGGACAAAGGTCAGCTTCTCACCACTAGACCTGAAACACTGCATAGTTGAAGAGTGCAAAGACATTCCAGGTTGAAGAAAAGAAATTACTGAACTAAGGATGTACCTGACAAGTCTACCTGTTGGTAGAACTCATCTAGAAGACTTTTTAACCTCTTGAAGGGATGGCGTTAGTAATCTGTATTTGTAATAAGTTGCTCTAGACAGTCTTTTCGAGAAGAAAACTTAGGAAAATGGAACCGAGGCATAGAGTATAAAAGAATGTATCATTTTCAGAGAAGTCCTGTTATAGACTGATTTAACTAGAACCACTGTATACTGGAACTAGCACTCCATACTAGAACTGGATTCATATAGGACACGAGTTAAATTTGAATTTCCAATAATCAGTGAATGAAATTTTTAGTACAAGTATGTTTCATGCAGTATTTGGAATCTACTACACTAAAAATACTTGTTTCTCTGAAATTCAAATTTAACTGGGCATCTTGCATTTTTACTTGCTAAATCTCACAACCCTAAGAATGTAGGGTATGTGTCAGGTGGAGAAAAGAACCAGAAATAATGAGACTGAAACAATATTTTATCATTAGGCTAAATAACAGTAAAGTGCTATTTTTCTTGAGGGATATGCAAATGTAGCATGTAGCTAATGAAGCTCAAATTTCTGAGCCCATTGCTTATGTAAGTCTTTTGAAGGCCCTAGGACAGTCTTTAGCAGTATGTTTTCATCTTATGTTTATATAAAGTTTTCAAATGTATGATATTTTTGTATTATTCTCCTTAAAAAGGGACTCCAAAAACGTATACACTTCAGGCTCAACAAAATTTTGATCTGCCCCTGCATGTAGGACCACATGAGTATCAAATACAACACAAAAATGATATTGATAAATACCAACTCTTAAGTAAAAAGTTAAGTACAATGAATACCCAGAGAATTTGAAGATCTTTTTGTTCCTATATCATCACGAAGTGCTACTTGAAGTTCAAATGGCTTCAACACTGGCAAAATGAAGCCTATTCTTTGAATTACCCTCGATGTGTGAAAGTAATGTTCCAGTAGCATAAAGACAGTACTTCATTTCCCAGATATAATTGACCATGGGACATTATGTTCATGGGGCATCTTAAAGAACTAGTGCTCCAGGGAGCAAACATTGATAATGTCATGTTAAGAGAAGCCTGTCTTTGTTACTGAAGTGTAGATGAGTATTACATTTCCAAAGGAAACAGTATTAATGGGTCTGTGTGGAAATCAGTTCCTATTTTCTAAACAATATTGCTGATTTCTAGCTAATTGAGTAATTTATAACCTAATAGAAGAATAGAATACTTAAGGAAAAATGATTCATCGACATGAATTTCAATTAAAATAATACGGAATTAATTTTTCCCTTCTGTCCCAGTACAAATGTGGGGAATGAGAAGTAAGCAAATGGAAACCAAGTTAAAGTACACCATAAATAATAAAATACAAAGAAAAAAAATTGTCAAATGGCCAGGAAGTCAAATAAATACACAGGTTGATATTTTATTTTTCATTCTTTTGAAAAATGATATAGCATTCTAGAATAATTGAAAAATTTTGATGTTGAATAAAATACTTGAGGAAGGTTATTTCTTGGAGAACTTTAATGAAGGGAAAAGGGGGAAAGAGCCTACAAAAAAAAATTTAGTATGTGTTGAAAATGGTTGTAAGCAGATCTTTGGTCCCAACAGCACAGCTATTAAACTATGATATATGCCAGACCCAAGATACTAAAAAAAAAGGGGGGGACCATGATGCAACAGAAGTAATGATTGGCAAAACCAATAATTCATTAAAAATCCATCAGGCCTCCTAAAGGCCAACCTGGTCATACCTATACAATAAAGAGGTGTTGAAACTCCAGAGTTATGCACAATATGCAAGTCAAATATCTCTTAACAAATATTCCAATAGATTTTCTTTTTGTATTAGATTCAAATACTTAAGAGTACTGGGTTATGTTCAATAATAGGAAGTCAAAGCTAAAAGTCGACAAAGAGAATAATTGATTGGAAGAACTTTTTCCATAACAGGAAATATGGGCAGTTACCTAGGAACTAGGAAAATAAAATGACCTGATGAACTAGCCATATCGTTCATTCATTAATCCATCCAACAAACATGGATTAAGAACCTACAAGGTGCCAAGTGATGTACAAAGTCCTGTGTGAGGGACAAAGAAGTTCAAATTGCTCAGCAGAATATCTTAATGTCTCATAAAAAGAAGAAAGTATTTGCTTTCACTGAAACATTTGTTACGAGACATTGGCAAAACTAGTTATTATTTGCCTGCTATTAACCTAATTAATCTGCTATTAATCTAAAAATTGTTCAAGATTCTTAGTTAACATGTTTTCCATAACAAATAGAAGTTGCTATACTAATTTTTTTGTTTGTTGGACACAAATGTCAATGAGTACTAGATGTGTTTTGGGTAAAATGGTAAGATAGGAAGGCAAGGATGCCTAATGATTGATTAGCATATTAAACACAGAAGATACAGCCTTGAGGGTATACACTTAAACAAATTAGTGAATGTAATGTAAACAGGTTCCCAAACTCATAACTTCACCCAAAGAAATAAATACTAGTAAATAGAATAGTCAGGCAAGAATTGAGACACTAATAACATTTTTTAAAAAATAGTTTTATGAAAGAACATCAGCAAAGAGTGTTAATGAGTCATTTTCTACCCTGTTGCCACCTCTTCTATTTAGCATGGCAATGACTAACACATATTTAGAAGGATGGCCTAAGGAAAAGAAAAATCATAACTAACTAGTTTAGGTAAAAAGAAGAATTCATCTACAGATGGAGAAAAACAATCTTGCTCCTTCTTCACACCAAGTTCCAACATGTTTGAAATTTAGCACTGAAGGGATTGGGAGATCTCAATAATTAGAGTGAGATTGAAATGTTCCACTAAAATAATGATTTGAGAGGCATCCAGGGGCACCTTCTTTTCTTCTTCATTCAACCTCAGCATGGAGCACATCAACTTTGTTTCTTAGTTGAACTATACTACCTTAAATACAGAACTGACTTTAAAAACTTTATGAAATTATTTCAAGTCTAAAAATCATAAAGAATTTATTTCAGGATAAATAATTTTATGCGAGTATTTTATCATCAGTTCATTTGTAACCTAATTACCTTGCTTAAGTAGATAAATCCCAAGCAATGGGTGAAATAAACTAGTAGACTAGTGGGTTTTTAACCCTCTAGCTATGTCTCTCAAATGTTTATAATCTGTGCTCCACTAATAGCCCTGACCCTGCCAGGTAACAATACCATAGGAAATTGGAGATAATGAGTTTAGAGAAAAAAAAAATCATAAATGAAGATAGACATTGTGGAGAATGGGCAGTAGTGCTAATATAAAGAAAGAAAGAAGGCTGCATGGATGTGCTGTTGCATTTTCTGCAGGACAGGAAGAACACGTCTACAGTTGTATAGGTATAATCTCTGAGTTGGGATAAGCAATGATGTAGATTACTAAACAAAATCAGAGCATGTGTCTTATCCAGAGTTCCACCTTAATGTTTTTGTTTTCATGGTTATATTCTCAAAATTAACTGAATTTACTTTTAGAGTCATATATTTCTTTGTTTTTTCTTAATTGACAGTTTTATATATTTCTTTCATTTCTTCCTAGATTACCTTGAGTTTAATATCATGTGCTATACGGAATGAAGAAAAAGCATGATGTATTTTCTACCTTTAAATTGCTTGCAATCTATTTAAAGATGCAGACAGAGGAAATAGTCACTCACAATAAAGCACGAGAAATGATTGCATGATTCATACTTTAGAGTTAAGAGAATCTAGGTGTAGGGAACTATTGGCATTAAACGGGAATACTTCAAGAAGGAAATGCAGCTTCAAATAGGCCTTGAAGAAGGCATTCTATCTGCCTAAACAAAAGATCCATCTCTTCACAGACATTAACTTGGGTGGGAGATTCATGGAAGAGGGGAAGCCCTACCCAGTCTGTCCCCTTGCCTCCTCTCTGACCACTTCTCCAGCCACTGCCCCCATTTTTCTCTCTGCATCGACCATGCACCCACTTTGATCTTTTGTCATTGCTGTTCCCACCACGCTGAATGCTTTTCTTCCCTCAGTTAGCCACAGATCTCCCTCCCTCACTTCTTTTTGGTTTCTTCTTAAATATTACATAAGTATGCATTAGAGAGACCTTTCATGATCATCTCATGAAAATATAGTAAATCTCCTCCCTTCTTTCCTATTTGTCGTGGGATTTGTTTATTGTCTGTCTGTCCCCAGTAAATTGAAAGCTCTGAGGGGGCAGCAATTTTTTTTTTTTTTTTTTCTGCTCTGTAAACTGCTATAAGCCCAGCACCCTGGAAGAGTTCCAGGCACATGTTAGGCATTCAATAAATATTTGACAAAGGAAGGAAGGAAAGGAGGGAGGCAGGGAAGAAATTAGTTCAAAGTGTCGACCAATTTCAGGTGGACCTGGAAAGCTTCAAGTGTTTCAGTTGCAAACTGATATTAGATGTATCTCATTATCTAGTAAGTCATTTTAAGGTAGACTTACTGATACCTTTGAAAGTTGTTTGCCTGTGAATTCTTTGCTAGGTAATATTAACATCTACTCCTGCACTCACTTAAATATTTATCAGTAGCTTAAACTTTAACAAAAGCCATGGTTTCCTTTGGTAGAGCAGGGACTTTGCTCATATCCTAGCTTGTCAATGGAAAGAAAAAGAAATACAGCTGAACAAGTGAAAGATTATCATGGCAGCCACATCTTTAAATGGGAGCAATTGCTAGGCTGTTGCTTCTCAGGCTTAAAGAAGTAAAAGATACTGCTCTAAGTCATTTTCAGCTGGAATTGTAAGAGTATGCACACAAATACACAAAGCTACCCTGACATAAGCGTGAATATTATCTGATGCTCAGGAACATTTCCTTCTTCCCTCAGAATGAATAATTTATTGGTTTTCTACCTGCTGTTTTCAAGCTCACATTAATGATTCATTGATTAGTCCCAAAAACAGATGCTTGTAATTAAATCATAGGTTCTGTAAGATCATTAACTGGTTCTCTAATGACTGAAAGAATTAAGAAGAAATGGGGTAGTTTAAATTCATAGATTCAAGAAGGATTATAGGAAGCATTTTCTGTACAAATGTGACATTTGCTGTATTGTTTTCCTTTCTGATAGAAATTTCTCACCTTCTAAATTTTCATTTGTATGGAACTTGTTTTAGTTTTCTTAACATCAGCAGTTTTATTATTTATTCCACCCACAGAAATTCTGACTCAGATGGCTAGTGGAGTGTAGCCTTATTACTTGTGTTCAGATTTCTTATTGCTTTTTGTTTTATGCCTTAGTTTATCCTTATTAGACTCTCTCCAAAATAATGGATAATTTACGTTGGTCAAGTAACATTCCATTATCTGTGGTAAAAAAAAAAAAAAAAAAGAATGTTTTATTAATTATACCACATAGGTTTCAGCATGTGCAAAGTCTTCTGAAAGTATTGTAAATGACAGTTGTTTGGGAGATGTGATAACTTTTATTTCCATTAATGTTTACATTTCTGCCTCATTCTCAGCTGAAATTGTTACTTATAGTTTTATCCACTTGAATCTTAAAGTTAAGGTAAGCTGGATATATCTCATTGTCTTTCACACACATTACTTTGTTCTACATAAGAAATTTATTTATGGAGTAAGGTGAATATGAGAAACTCAAATCAGAATTTCTTCTTATGTCTGCCTCTGAATCCAAAACTGGGGGTGCCTGCTACAAAACCAAGTATGTTTATGAAAACCTTCCCTCTCCTATAATTGCTGGAGTATTCATTCAGAGCTCTCACTTGCTATATAATTTCTAACCAAACACTTTCCAGGGAATGTACAACAAGGAAGTACGTGGGCAACACTCAAATTCAAATGTCCATAGATGGTGGAATTTTGCCACTCTTTAGCTTACAAGCTAAATCCACTGAAATGTTTCAGAAATGTTTGTGTTTGGGATTTGGGTTTGAGATGTGAAACAAATGACATCCTTAAACATGTTATTGTTAGTCTTCAAGGTACATTTGAGTACCTTGATATAGAATTATTTATAATTACAGTTTGCTCAAAAACTATTATAATGAAATTAACTTTGGGATGTAGATGTTAAAGTACCAGCTTGTAAAAAGAATGTTGAATGGCAACCGTTTGTGTGTTTAATACCTGTGTGCTCAATGCAGTGTCAACTTTACTAGATGATTTACTTCACAATGTTTTCATTCCTGTTCCCCAAATGAAAATAAGTAGTCTATTAACTAGTTTACAGCTCTTAGTTTTGGATACTATTGCAGAGACACAGGAGCACTTTTAACTCAAACACTATGGCTTACCATAGTTTTGTGGTGGTATGAAATTGAGTTAGCACTGCAATGCAATATTGAAAAAAATCAGAATGCAATAAAGAAATGTAGATATCACATGTGACTACTTCATATACTACCCAGACTCCTCATTTATTGTTTGAACACAAGGGTTAGTTTTTTATATTGCCGAAAGGACATGGTCAGGAAGTCAGTGTGATACCATCTTGCTGCAGGGCAGAAGTTTTAAGAAGCAAGATACTTTTTAATAATGTACTATTACAGGATAGAAGTTATCCCCCACATGAAACTACATATTCACAGAGACTTTGTATTGTCAATGTGCATCTGTTCTTACTAGTCTGGAGAGAAAAAGATAAGATTTCCAGTTTTCTGCTGATCCAACACCATTTCCCATAGGCAGCACAATACACCAGCACACAGTTAGCAGCACTTTGAGACAAAACTGTTGAAAGAAACAGTGATTATTCTGAAAACATGTAAAGCAACACTGATCATAAGTAATTTTTGTTAGGTGGGACAATACTATCTCCTATGATTTCTTGTGTCTAAGTTTTCTCTAAAAGATTATTGGGGCTGGGTCAAGAAGGCTCAAATTTCCCTAAGCAACCTTGATCATCAATGTTGTCCTGCTTCAGCTTTTGGCAGTTTTGATTCATTACTAATTATTAATATCATTATTTAAATATGAATATTGTTCCTTCCCATTATGAAAAGCTATGACAAACATATATGGATTTATATAAAGGTTGATGACTATATGCTTTTTTATATTAGAAAATCACGTGAAAACAAAATTAATCTGATGAATGCTGTTAATTATTTTAACTTTTTTATTAGGTATAAAATGTTCATAAAATTATTCTCTCTATAACTTACCAAGATTTATTAGCTTGTGTAATTTTTATAATCAGAGGAGTCTGGTTTTCTAATTAAAGTTTTGTCAAAGAAAATGAATTGTGTGTCTCTTTCCTTCCTTGGAAGCATATAGTAAAAATGCCAAAAATGCAATCCAGGTTTTCTCTCCTCCTCTCTGTGGTATGCAAATGAAATTGTATGCGGCCAACACACCTGGATCTGGGGCGATTTTCACTTCCCACTACTGGCCTGAAGTAGGGTGGTGCGGTGGTAAAAAAAAAAAAAAAAAAAAAAAAAAAAAACTTTATGCATATCTGAATACCATTAAAACAATTTAAAACTAGGAAATTCATGTATTTAAAAGCTGATTATACTGGGGTCCTAATCATGCTTTCTTAAAAGTCACTTTTCCTGTCTACTTTCAATTTGAGAGAAAGTGCTAACATGATGTCCTAAACATAATCAGCTTTCCTCCAGGAAGAGCTGTCAAGTCTCTGAGCCTCATAAGCCTTAATTATGCCATTTCAAATGCCAAATGAAAAACACTACTATTACTGAAAATATAATCACTGAATCTCAAAACCCTGATATCCTAGGAAATAAGGACAAGAACAATCAGGGGAAAAGCACTAAATCACATACAATGTCACTGCCATTGCCGAGTTACCTAAAAAATGACAACCAAAAAGAAAAATATTATCAGAAATAGCTATTATTTGAAACTTGTATTCTCAAAAGAGCCCACCTTACCAATTTGCTGGACGCAAATTGTATGGGATAAATTAAAAGAGTGACAAGCAAGAAAACTATCTCCAAAAATATCAACTTCAGGGCCATGTTTCATTGTCATTTCACTCCTTTGATCTTGAAAGCTTACTAGTTCCCTTAAGAGTTCCCTGTCAAGACACAAAGGTCTCTTGAAAAAGTAATATGGTAGGTCTATAGTTGTGAATCCTAACAGCTCAGTTATCATTTATTCATTAACAATTTAGCAGGGATTAGCAAAAATGGGAGCTGGCTTTTTTTCCTCTGAGGGATGATTTGTTATGCTCTAATTGGGAAAAAAAAAAAGGAAGGAAAGAAAAGAAAGTTTAGGATGAGAAAAACTTTACTTCCTCCTTAATTTACCAAAACCCAGAATTTCTTAAAAAAAAAAAAAAAGTCAATCGAATGTACAAAATTTTAACACAAGGGTCACATGTCTCAAAATACCCAAAACTGCATGGTAATGCAACAACAGGCTGTCAGGTAGATATTTTACTATAAATAACACTATTCGAGCTATTATTTACTATTACCTGCCATACCTAAGCATGGAACTGTCCATATGGGCTTATAACCTCAGTTTATAACCTCTGAGTCTATGCATCATGCCTTATACATTAAATAGTCCACACATCACCAACAGTCTAGGTATGAATGCTAATCTAGGCTAAACTAGGATCTCTGTATCCTAATAATTCAGGATGAATGGAATGTTTGCCATAGAAAGGAGGTAGCTATATCTTCCTTCTATATTGTACAGTGATTCCTTGTGTATTGTACAGCAGTCAGTCTGCAGCTGAAGTTCCGTGACCTGTTCAGGGCAAGCTGCTTCCAGAGTGTCACTGATGAGCTGGAGCATGTTCAAACAGGATAACCAGTATAATGAGGTGTCTGGAGATCGTGTCATCTGAGCAGTTGTTGAAAGGGCAGGAAATTTTCTTTTCTTGCATTTTTTTTCTATAAGACAGGAGTCCTCAGGGGAACAAGTGAGCTCTCTTCAAATATTTGAGGAACTGCTTTGTAAAAAATGAGATTTATTCTGATTACACTAAAAAGTAGACATAGATATCAGATCAATATAGGGAGGAATTTTTTTATTGTACATAATTGCTGTACAATACAAAAGGGAATAAAAGTGGCCTATTGGGCAAAAAGGACCTTCATAATTGCCATGTGGTAAACAGGCAGTTACAGTTTGTTGAAATATGAATCTAATAGTAAAGAGAAACCAGTAAATATCCATGTCATGTCAAAAGGATGTGATGAGGACTACATGTTACTAAAAATTCAGGTCAGGGTGGGAGAGAAAATGAATATATAAGCAATGTGCCCACATAGTCAGGCTTTCAGAACGCATTTGAGATAATATTATCAAAATCTTACTTGCAAATTGCTCAGGCTATACATGTTCCCATGGTTGAAAGGCTGACAGTATCAACAAATGAATAGAAATGAATCTTGCTGAAGGAAGGTGTCATCTGCAGCCCCTGGAGTCAAACATTGTTTTACATCTTCATTATTGATTCACAACAACAGATAAATGAAACCTGCAGCTGATCATAAAGCAGGCAAAGTCCCCAAACCTCACAGGAGAGGAAAATCAGAAAATACAAGCATAAAGATGTTAAAGATGCAAGCATTAGAAGGACCTCAAATGAATTTGGCTCAGAAACACACTGGGAAATTTACCAGAAACTCGGATTTGGAGGTGCAGTTAGGAGAAACACACACAAAAAAATAGTTAGGCTAACAGAGCTGAACAAAGACACGAGAAAGCAAGCTGAGAGTGCATTTGTAATATTTATAAGAAATAAATAGGCCAATGCTATTTGGGATGACTTGCAGTATAAAACTGAGAGATGAAAATAGTTTTTAGATACCACTGAAATGGAGAGGGTTGGCCATTTTTAATCCCAGAAGGGTTTGAGACAAATTGGGAAGATCAATAGTGAGAGAAAAGATTGGAAGCAGTTAGGTTAATACACATATAAAAATAGGCTGCGGCTCAGGAAAAATAGAGCAGTGACACACAGTGGCGAAGCAAGTCAGGAGGAAAATAATAAATCTCAACTTGGGCTCAAAATCAATGAGCCCAAGATATGCAGCACTTGTTCAGCCTGTTGGGTTATCATGGTGATAGGTGCTTGAAAAAGCAACTGACAGCATTTCTCAAGGCAGAGAACAAGTGCCATTGTCCCACTACCATGAAAACTACAGGAGATAGAAGGGCATGCTATTTGACATAAACCAGTGTTTCTGAATTTTCAGCTGCAGAGCCTATCTCCAAAGGCCAATGCAGAAATCAAACATTTACGGTAGATGAGCACAACAGCTCTGAGCTCATAAGCCTATCCCTCAGGCTCCCTGGATAATTTTGAAAATCAATAATAAGTGAAAGGGCAGAGGATCTCTTTTGTTATCTCCTTTGTTTCAAGCACCTCCAAGTGGCTGAAGACAACAATTAGGCTTGTCTACAAAATGAATGAATTCAATTAATGACATCTCAGGCTCCTTCCTTCCTTCTCTGATCACAGTAGGTGTGGCCTCTGCAAATTTAGCAAATGAAAGTCATGATATCCCAACTGGTACTAACTGAACTATGACAGAAAACCAGACCTTCTTCCTAGGCCAGCTTCCACTTGCACTCCAATATTTATTGCCCAGCCTTCTATCCAAGCTGCAAACATCTAGTTTCAGCTTGCACACATCTTATAGTGGGAGGTTGACTCCCTTGTGAGGCAACACATTCTGTTTTTAGACAATTCTTAGTAAGTTCCTCCCTACTTTGATCTGATATCTAAATCTACTCTTTAGTCTAAACAGTATAAAACTCACTCATTTTTCACAAAGCAGTTCCTCAAATATTTGAAGAGAGCTCACTTGTTCCCCTGAAGACTCTTGCCTTATAGAAAAAAACTAAAAGAAAAGAAAATTTTCTGCCCTTTCAACAGTTGCTCAGATGACACGATCTCCAGACAGCTCATTATATTGGTTATCCTGTTTGAACATGCTCTTGATCATCAGTGACACTCCGGAAAGCAGCTTGCCCTGAACTGGACATAGAACTTCAGCTACCAGCAGATTGCTGTACAATACTGAAGGAACATTTATTACCTCCTTCCTGTGGCCTAAGGTCATATTAGCTGTCTCTGCAGCTACTTCACACTGTTGCCACAAGCAGGATACCGTCATCACACAAGGAGAGGATTATTACTTCTCAGCCGCTCTTCTGCTGTCTTCTTACTGAGTAGACGTCAAGAACTCAATCCTTTGTGATGTACTAGTATGAAACAGGAAAGGAAAATCCCTAGGTGTCCATGATACAGTCAGTGCCTACGTTTTCAAGAAACCAGCACCAGCGCAGGAGAGAAGTTATTTTTTGCCAGCTTCCCTGACTCGAGCCCTAGGTAACATCCTCCAAAAATTTGATCCAAAAGCAATTTCAGAGTCCACTGCTCTATCAGGAGTAGCTCATTTATTTACTCAGGCAGTCAATGTTTATTGGCATCCCCATCTATCCTTTCATATTTGGGGAGTTAATTCCTAATTTGGACAACAGTTTATCATTTCTAGGCTGTGGAAGAGAATGAGCGCTAGGCAAATCCCACCTTCCTTCTATTTTTATTTACAAAATTTTGTGTACAAAATTGCAGTGCATTCAATCAGTTCTCTTTAAAGCAGTACTGTATGCTCCCCTTCCTTCACAGGAAAAATTATTACTCATCATACCTGCTGCATCTAAAACATAAAAGGTATGTTCTAAAGTGCTTTGTCCTCGATATCAGAAGTCATTTTCCATCTCACCTGTGAAGATGATGCCCATGATGCCATTGGCTTTCTGGAAGCCAGGTTAGTCTTCTGAGTCTCCCAAACCTCTGTGCATATACTAAATGTGGAATTTTCAAGCCATGGAATATTTGACAAGTTGCCTAACTTCTCTGATTTTATCTGTGAGGATAAAATCAGATAAAAATTTTATCCTCACAGATAAAAATACGTTTTATCATAATCAAGTGGCCAAAACTCATTATATGTTTACTTCTTTCTTTTCTTCTTCTACCTGGAATTTTCTGAGTGTGGTTTAACCAGGTGACATACAGGTGTCCTCATTACAGTCTTCACAGCTGAAAGGCACTAGCTATTATGGAATTTCAGGTGTTTCCTTCACAGGCCTTCTGCAGCCTTTCCTCACCCCATGGGCTGTAGAACATGGAGAAACACTTCAGCCACAAGAAGGCCAGCTTCCAGGACTACTCATTCTTTCCCAAGTCTAGAATGCTTCCAGGTTGAAATGTTTGTTCAGTCTTTCATTCAGTCATCCACATGCGTCAATGATTACTTGAGCAATTAGTCCATAATGGTCTCCAGGATAAGCACAGGAGATATGAACACTCTGCCAAACAGCATATACTTTAGCAGGTGAAGACCAAGGTGGTTTTGAAAAGTGCTACATGAAATCATATGTTATTTGTTCAGATTGGAAGGAGATTTAAACGTACAGATAAAAATGTTTTATGCTAAAACTTCCATAACATATAACTGTGATGCCCTATGTGCTATATTTCTTCTCCCAAGTTCCTGTTAGTGCTGGATATCTAGAGTTTTCTTTCTCAGCCATTTCCCACGGTGGTTTGCATATAAAAGTTTTGCCTTCTTTAGAGTCCTTTCAACATTTTGCTCTTCCTTCCTAGAGAGCTTTAATTTATCCCTGTGCCAGGTCCTCCAAATTCACCTGCAAAAGAACCTTCCGGCTACCAGGCTCCACTCATGTCAGAAGACAATTGGAAGTTGTATACAAAGTCCATACAAAGTATGAAAGAGCGCAAAGGAAAGAATATTTACTTCTAAGTAAGTGGAAATAGAGTGTGAGAATAAGAAAGATGTTATAGAAAACATTTGTAAAGTAGATCACAAATCTCTCTGTGAGGAGAGAGACCTATTTGCTTATTTGCCGTTGTTCTCCTTGGAGCTTAACAGGGTCAATTAAGTGTTCAGATACTAAAGAAGATCGAGACATAAAATTTGTCTACATTTTCAGGCAAAGAGAAAAGAGAAAGACTCTTACCCAGAAGACAAGGAGTTCATGACTCTTCTCACAGGAAAGGTCAGGGAAATTTGCTGCATTCAGAGTCTAGTTAGAATAAATTTTATGTAGCTCCTGACACTTGTCCCACATTGCTTGACCCCCCACTACCTTGGCCCTTGGCAGAGTGGACTATCTCAAGAGTTAAAGTTTTGTTTGGTGAGCTTGGATTTAAAAGTTAAGACAAATGTCTGTTCATATCCTTTGCCCACTTTTTGATGGGGTTGTTTTTT
>NW_012118599.1:9162682-9182094 GCF_000951035.1 Colobus angolensis palliatus
AATTGATGGGTGCTGATGAGTTGATGGGTGCAGCACACCAACATGGCACAAGTATACATATGTAACAAACCTGCACGTTATGCACATGTACCCTAAAACTTGAAGTATAATAATAATAATAATAATAACAAATTTTTAAAAAAAATTAAAAAAAATAACAATAAAAGTTAAGACATTATGTGGTCTTAAGGATGCTTCCCTCAGGCTATAATGGAGTACAGTGGGCCATCATCTGTCACTCAAAGTAAAGCAAATTATTACTTGGATTTAAGCTGTGCTTGCATGCATCTTTTGTTCTCACCAACACCAAGTTTGAAGTAGAGCTCAGCACATCCTTCCATTTCTCAGAAGAGAAAAAAAACAAATCTGCTCACATCCAGAACGTTAGTGAATGTAGGATTACAGGGAGATTTAGGAATGGAGATGAAAAGGTTTTATGCTCCAAGTTTCTTTTTTAAAACTTTTTATTTCCATAGGTTTTTGGGGAACAGGTGGTATTTGGTTACATAAGTAAGTTCTTTAGTGGTGATTTGTGAGGTTTTGCTGCACCCATCACCCAAGCAGTATACACTGCACCCAGTTTGCAGTCTTTTATGTTCAAACTTTCATAGCAAATAACTGTGATGCCCTCAGTAATGTGTTTCTCCTCCCAAGTCCCTGTTAGTGCTGGACACATGGAGTTTTCTTTCTCAGCCATTTCCCACAGTGGTTCCCATCTAAACGTCTTGTCTTCTTAAGAGTTCTTTCAATCTTTTGCTCCTCCTTCCTAGAGAGCTATAATTTATCCCTGTGCCATGTCCTCCAAATTCACCTGTTCTTGCTCAAGCCCAGATGTAAAAAAGAATCTTCTAGCTACCAAGGCCCACCCACCTTAGAAGGCAACTGAAGGTTATACATAATATTCACAAGAAATGTATATTTATTTCATCACACACTACTAAACAGTATTGAAAGTTTGTTTGACAAAACTTTCTTCTTTCGGTATTTCTCATTTCCACATTTCCGATATTCATTATTTTACACTATGGAGCTTGAAATTTGAAATATCTGGATTTATTTCAAATCTTATATCTGCTTCTCACCTACTTGAATGTGACCTTGAGAAAGATATTTAACCTCTTTTTTAAATTTTTTTTCCCAAGGCAGTGTCTTACTCTGTTGCCCAGGCTGGAGTACAGTGGTATCATCTCAGCTCACTTCAACTTCCGCCTCCTGGGTTTCAAGCAATTCTTCTGCCTCAGCCTCCAGAGTAGCTGGGACTACAGGCATGTGCCATGATTCCCGGCTAGTTTTTGTATTTTTAAGAGAGACCAGGTTTCACCACGTTGGCCAGGCTGATCTCGAACTCCTGACTTCGTAATCCCACTCGTCTTAGCCTCCCACATTGCTGGGATTATAGGCGTGAGCCACCGTGCCTGGCCATATTTAACCTCTTAATGTCTTGGTTTCCTAATCTCTTAAAAGTGTAAATGTATTGATTCTATGAATGTTGTTGAGAGATTACTATCTACTATTTGTGCACTTATTCATTCACAAAATATTCATTCTATTTATTCATATTAGTGCGTATCGGTTTGTATGAAATAATTAATGTAAAACTCTTAATATAGAGTTTATTGTGTTGAGTAAACCATTACCATTATTACTACTATCATTTTTTTCATTTTTGAGAAAAAGTCTAGAAAAATTTCATCTACTTGGAAAATGTATTCTTTTTGATCTTTGAACTTGTATTCATCCAGCAATTGCCTTCTGTTTTTCCCTCCATTTATTTCTGCCTCAACTTTGAGGAAACCAGGTATGTTGAGTTTTTTGACTGCTTGAATCTATTACTCATCTCATATTTTCAAAGAATTGGAAGATAATGACCTTTATTTAACATCAACACTATATTAATTATAAAGCACTCTTTCTTCAATACCTTAAAAGTATAAGCCAAACTCTTGTTATCACTGAGTTGGGGATGTATGGGAGTTGAGGTATCATGATCAAGTTCCAAATTGGCTGATTTTATTGTCCATCAATAGAATGAAGAAATAAAGTATTTTACCAGTTTTTATAATGAGTAATAATTTAAATAACTCTTAAAAATTCAGTTTGTATTTTCCTTTCTTACAACTTAATCTTCTCATACTCATCAAGTCAACCCAGATGATGTTGGCTAAAACAGAATTAGCTTTCCCTACACATCCAAGCCCAGATAGCAAATCCCTGAAATAAATAAAGTATTGTGATTTTAAACCACTAAGTTTTAGGGTGGCTGTTATGCAGTAATAGATAACCAGAACACTACTATACTATAATATCTAAAATCATGAAAGGCAGAGTATCAGGACTGGAAAACACTCTGGAGGCTAGCAACAGAAATCTTTTTACCTTTCATAAATGACCTTAGTAGACTCAAAGAAGTAAAATGACTTGCCTATGGTCAAAGAGATAGAATTTACACAACCAGAACATACGTAATTTGCCTTTCCTTTCCATTATTTAGGGCTTCCTCCTGGGCTGTCTTTATTTTTCATGTCCTCCTTTTTTTCTGGAATAACTTTTACTTATTTGAAATATTTTTCTTTCTAAAATAATTCATGACTTATTTTGATTCACGTTAAACATTTATAAAGGGATAACATACTTGGTATATTTCTTTTATGGTTTTTTTTAACTTCAGTGATCCGTAGTTACAACTTGTTCTCCATCACCTATATCAAAGCCAAAACTTGTAAAAGGAAGATTTTTTACATAGTTTCAAGGCATTACTTTTTTCCCCTTAAAGTGGAACCATGAAGCTGAATATTCCCGAGAAGGAATTTATGACAAAAAGGAAATGCCCCACCAGAGAGTGAAAAGCTCTTTCTGGGCCAATTGAAGTGTAGAGACAGGCAAAGGTAGAAATGTACAGGAAACGTGTCCCAGCTTCCCTTCATTGTGCCAAAATTCCAGTTACAGAAAGCCATTTTGTATATGTTACGGAAAAACTGAAAGTGAAGGGGTTTTTCCTTTGTTCTGCCTTGAAACCTTGGGAAGAGCATGCTGGGATGATAGGCTCAAAGTCAACATGGAGCACTTTAGCACAATGACCCAGCTAGGGAAAATGACCAGAAATAAATGCCTTTCTCTTCTCAACCTTCATAGGGAGTGCAGGGACAAAGAACCTGCTGGGCCTTTAGAATGGAACCAAGGGACACTGAAGGAGCCAGTAGATCGATGGGACCTGGAAATCAGGCCCAAATGACAGAGAATTCACTACTGATAGCAATAAGCAGGACCACAGCCTTCAGCAATCTGTGTCAGATGGGACAATTTGTACCTCAACAGTCACCAGTTCAAGGGCCAAACCATACCATCCATCCCATAACAAAGACCCTAGAGGATCCAGAGAAGACTGAATGAATCTGAAAGCTCCTCCACTCTCCCCTTTATGTATTTAGAAGCCTTATTGCCAGAAAGGAGAAAAGGAATCATCTGCAAGACTGAGTACATAACCAAAAAAACCCTGATTATCTCAAAGACTATTTAAACCAACACTGATAGTGAGTTCCATTTACTGATCGTTTCACTGAAATCAGCTGTATCAACTGCAAGAGACTGATACATCAAGCCTAAGTGTTCTGCTTTAGAGTGAGGCACCAACTCATGAAGAACACTGGCAAAACTAAAAGACCACACTGCAGATCAGCATAGTGGTTTGCCTCTTATTGCTCATGAAAACTAAAAACAAACAAACAAGCCGTTTAAGGTATACAGATGGCATATGCCCACAACAGCAAATATGACCAGACATGCAACAGTAGATAAGAGATGTCAACAACATGTTGGAAACTTGAAAGCAGATGAACATTTAGTGACTGGTCTAGAAGACTAAATAAGACTGAAAACTAAGACTGCAAGGAAGCAACTACTGAGAAGCACACCAATTTTCACCACAGAATACCAGAAAGTTTCAGAGATTGAATGAGCAGGTTATCTGGAAGCTGGTGGTATGAGTGGATCAAAAAGCAAGAGTTAAATTACTCACCCACACCCAATCATCCTCCAGTAGACCAGTATGGGGCCAGTGGAAACTGAAACAGATGAGGGGCCTAAGTTCACAAGACTCCACATAGGGTTTACATGCTTTATGTCTTGCGGGAAAGAAGGCCATTGGAGGTGGGAACAACTAGAAGAGTGGGAAGAGATGAAAAGGTGAAAAAGAGAGGACTGTGAGGAAGTCATGAGGACTGAAAGGAACACAGAAGAGGGGAGTCTGGAGATTCATGCAAGACACCCTCCAAGGACCTACTTAACAAGGTCCTGTATACTTGTGTGGGGGAAAAATAAGGTATAAGATAGCTATACCAGGCACCATCCCCAGGCTTTTGGTTTTGCAGTGTTTCAAAGCACTGGTTGAGCATCCATAATCCAGAAATTCAAAATCTGAAATGCTTCAAAGTCCTAGACTTTTTGAGCACCAATGTGATGCTCAAAGGAATGTTCATTGGAACATTTTGGATTTGAGATCTTCTAATTAGGATACTCAACTGGTAAGTATAATGCAAATATTCCAAAATTTGAAAAAATCCAAAATCTTAAACACTTCTTCTCCCAAGCATTTTGAATAAGGGATATGCAACCTGTATTAGCTTGAGACACATGGTAAAATAATGTATTAAACCTCCATTGGGTCCAGAGAAAAACTGTCTTTGGTAGATGCAAGCAGCTCACTAACCCCAAACTCTGTATTTGCCACACTGACCCTGGCCCACCCCATTACAAGGTGGAAGAAAAGGAATAGCACTAAAGAGCAAACAATTACAAGTTCAAAACCTTGAATTCAGTTCTTTTGACAAATCCCCAGAAGGTTGCTAACATCTTCCCCTGCAGATCAGAAAGAAAAGTCTCTGATCCAATAATTGTACTATTAAAGTTATGATAGTGGAGTAGTTAAATACAAACACAGAGATTAGAATCCCTAAATATGGTTTTAATCTCCCCCGATACTACCTAGTTATTCATTTATTTACCCAGCAAATATTTAATGAGCATCTATTATGTGCCAAGCATTGTTCTAGGCACTCAGAATGCATCAGTGAAAAGATAGACAAGGTTCCTGCTCTCATCAAGCTTACATTCAAAGAGAGACAATTAACGAGGAAATATATTTTGAAGAAAAAGACAGTCATAATTATTGTTAGAATGGAAATAGAGTAGTGTGAAAGGGAAACTTAGAAACAAGCCAGAAAAGTTCTCTTTGTGAGGATAACAACTGACCTGACCCCTGAGGAAGCCAGTCACACAAAACATTTGAGAAGAGAAGAGAATGGCAAGAAGAGACAACAGCAGGAGCAAAGGCTGTGATGCAGGAAAATCATGAGGAAGGCCAGCATTGCTAGAGTCCAGTGAGTGAAAGAAAAGTGGTATGAGAAATATTGGAGAACAAGGTAACTGAAGAACTTGAATATTGTTCTAAATACAGTGAAAGTCCATTGAGGGTCTTATGTTCATGGTTGACATACTCTTTAAAAAAAAAAAAATCAAGTGATTTTTTAAAATATCAATTGGTTAAAGAAGGAGTTGCCAGCAAAGGAAAATAAAAAGAAATGAACAGTGAGATGCATGGAAAACTCGGAGAGTCGGGTGTCAAAAGACAAAGCCAAGAGAAGAAAGGGGAAAAAAAAATGACTCTCTTGGTATAATGCAAATTAAAATCTTAAATGGAATGAGAAAAGAAACATATGCATTAAATTTTGAAAGATGGGAGTCATTGGCAAATATGAAAATAGCATCTTGAGTGGAGTGGGAGAAAGCAGCCAGACTGCGGGGGCTTGAAGTGAGCTTGAAGAATGACTGGGAAATGAGGAAGTGGAGACAATGAGGGGAGACAACCCTTTCAAAATGTTTTGCCTTGGCCAAGAGCCAAGAGATGAGGTGGTAGCTCAAGGCGCTGTAGAATCCTGGAGGAAGGAAAAAGAATGTCAAGTTGTATGCTAGTGGGAACTTCCAGTTGAGAGGGAGAGGCTGATGATGCTCAAGAAGAGATGTAGACCTTAAAAATATGCAATAAAAAATAAGAAAAAGGATGGAAGAGGGTGTGCGACTGCAGCTGCACATTGTTGAGAAGAGAATGGACTCGGGGTATTTCATACATTGTAAAGGTGGGGGTAATGACTGAGAACATGTATATATGTGCATATATAAATATGTAAGTGTGAATCTGGCTCAAAATATAAGGAAGTTTTTCTCTATTCCTTTACATTTCTCAATTAAGAATGTACAAAAGGAGATGGGAGAGGGGAAAGTTTGAGGAGAGAGAAGAAACTATTAAGTAGACTTTTTTAAAAGTGGGGAAGTGCATAAGGCAGGTACCAACCTTATCTCACAACATCATTGTACAGCAAATGTAACTTTCTATAATCTTTTATAATGGAGCATAATCTGCAAAACTCCACTTCACTAGGTGATGGAAGCTTAATGTTAGCCAGTTTGGGAGCTTACTCTTTTCTTAAAAATTATATTTGATTTCTAGTGTTGGCTGGGGGCTTAAATAGTGCCTGGGCATGAAGGTTGTGATGTAGCGGTTATCAAAACCACTCTGGCATCCACCAAGATGGCTTTGTTCCTATTCTGTCTTGACTCTTGAACTCACAGAGGTCATCTTAAAGTTGTCCCTGGTCTCCAGTTACAAAGCTCTTTCAAAGCCAGTTTACCCTTAACTAACTTTGTTCCACTGTGAAACATGAGATTATTCCACTGCCAGAAGTAAGGATTTTAGAAGTATTAATGTCAGGGATTGGGAAAAGGGACAGACAAAAGGTCATCTGATGTGTGGATATTAAAGAACTGATAGTTTAGGCTGTTAACTGGCTCATTTATATGGATATTACAGTTATCATATGTGATGACAGAACTAGAGATAGAGAGGAAGACAAAATGTCAGTAGTCAAAGTTTTAAAGGAAAGAATGCAGGACAGGAGGCCAGTAGTCAGCAGCAAGGTTAAGAAAAAATGATAAAAGAGATGAAAGCACCAAGTTTCAAAGGACCTGCATTTTTGCTTTGGGGTTTTTGTTTATTTATTTGTTCTGAGACAGGAAAGAAGAGACATGGTTTGGAAGCAACAGTTGAGAGCCAAGGATATACCTACACCATTTTCTGGCCTTGAAGTTTATGAGATGTGAGAAAAAAACAGGGACTTTATTTGAGAGAGTCGTGAGAGAAGCCTCATCATCAAAGGAAAGCCAGGTTAGAGAAAAGGCAAAGATGTAGAGGGAGCATTCAGAGAGCCATTTGAAGATACAGAGAAATCAGCAAATTGCAGTGGAGAGAGGAGGCTAGAGGTTGGATAAATCTACAAGTTGCACAGAGTAGGGGAAGATGAGCATCAGGTGTTCTATGGTTTGAATGTTCATGCCCCTCCAAAATGCATATGTTGAAACCTAGCCCTCAAGGTGGTAGAATTAAGAGTTGGGACCTTTGAAAGGCTACTAGGTCATGAGAGCTCCTGCTCAAAAGGGATTAGTGCTTTTATAAAAGAAGCTTATTGTCTCCTTGCACCATGTGAGGACACAGTGAGAAAATGCCATCTATGAGGAAGAAGGTCCTCACCGCACACTGAATCTGCCAGTGCCTTCATCTTGGACTTTCCAGCCTTCAGAACTGTGAGCAATAAATTTCTGTTGCTTATAAGCTGCAACATCTAAGATATTCTGTGACAGTAGCCCAAATGGACAAAGACACAGTTGATAAAAGATGACAGGAAAGGCATGGATATATGACCATCCCAGAATTCTTCAACTCCCTGATCCTGAATTATTGAATTACTTCTGTGTAAATTACTCTACTATGGAAATTACTTCTGTACATATACTTTTCATTACACATAGAGTAATAAAATGTATATGTACGTAGAGTAGATGTAAAAATTAAAGTACTGGGGAATATTTATGTGCTCAAGCCTGTGAAGAGGGGCATAGAATCAAATATGGACACCCCAATCACCAAAATCAGAACAATCTAAGAAAAATGTTAAGATAGAATAAATGTTAAATCTCAGCTGTCCAAGGATGTGGACTTTCAGTGGGAAGAGTGGACAGGAAGAGCTTTGATGTATACTGCCCGAAGGCTCCTGAAAGGTGGAAACTTACCTGGGTCTAGAAGCCTAGGTAGAATTAATACAGAGAGAAGAGAGAATATTCCAGGTACACCAATGTTTAATATTTTTTTTAATTCCTTTTTCGCTCCCTTTTGAGGAATAATGCTAAGCCTTCAGGTTCTCTTACATGTCGTTCTTTCCCCTGAGTATCTTGGAATGATGCCCCCTTTTATCATCCCCACATTTTCTCAAGATCTACTCTCCAGATCTACTTAGTTCAACACTTCAAAGCTAAAGAGGCTTCTCTCCATGATCTTTCAATATCCTAACATCTACAAGAAGAGTTATCTTTCACATATCATCTTTTCAACATATCCCTCATTTTATTTTTTATTTTTTCTCTTTAGATAAGCATTTTCTATTAATGCATTCATAGAGTTTGATACTGTATTTATTATAAAAGGCAGGTGGTACCAAGTTATAAAACAACAGGGGCTATACAGGAAGAAATAAAAATCTTTGAATATTCTTTTCAGAACTTGAGAGTCTTTTCATTTTTCTCTTTCTATAGCACGCAATTAAAAATAACTGCCTCCTGTTTAGAGCTCACTATGTGCCAACCACTTACCTAAATACTTTCTATATCTTATCTCACTTAATCTCCTCACAAACTCCAATGAGGCAAATATTACCTGTATCCCTATGTCCCTGATAAGAAATTGAGGTTAGGTTCAGAAAGGTTAACTAACTTGCCCAAGATCACAAACCTAGGAAAGGGTGGAGCTGAGGCTTGAATCAAGAGCTTAACCATGACCATTTAGTGTCACTACCTGTTGTGAAATATGAACCCCTCTTTGACACCTATGAGTTAAGTGAATCTAGGCCCAGGCTCTTGAATCTATAGACAACCAACATCAATTTTCCAGATCTTCAAGGCTCTGTACTGCAGGCCACAAAAGATGACTAGAATGATTGAAGGATTCATTGAGGAAAGTTCATGGAGAAGCCACTAGTCTTCTGAATACAAGGGGCAATATGTCACTCAAACAATTGCCATGAAGATAAAAAGCATTGGCCTCTCTCATAATTTTTCTAACTCTGAAGCTAGTTGGAAGGAGACACATAAAATTAAAATTACCAACAAAATTTTAGGAGGAACATTTGGGCTTGGCATCTGAACTCATGCTTTCAAAGGCATTGCTGTTATAGCATTAGACTCATTCTTATTAGCAGAATTTTTTTAAAAATCTAGCTATAACAGGCCCCAAAACTTTTGGATCTCCTGTCTGGCAGGCAGTTTTGCTTTCTTAAGCATTTTGATAGGTCAACTTTGCTCTCCTGCCAAAAAGCCTCTGCTGAGAACACCCCGTTATTAGTACAAACCTAAGGAGCTATCACCTTGTCCTATTTTCAATTGAACTTGACCTTGGAGAAATATTAAAAATGGCTTGTTTAGAAAAGAGAAGAAGAGAATTACTTCATTTTCCTGCCTCTGTCAGCTCTTCCTAATCAGAGAAATTTCACACCAAGAGGAACCTGTAACATAATGAATTACTAAAGTGTGAAATCTACCAGGGGAGGTGTGCTGCTGCTCCACCATGATGGGGCTGAAAATGTACTACTGTAAATAGATTTTTATAAGACATCCCCTGTCATTTTGCCAAGTGAGATGAAGTAATTTCCCCATCACTGAATCTTTAGATTTGGACTTAGGAGGAAAGCAAGAAAATGCTTGGTTCTATTTTTAAGAAAAATTTGTTATTATAGTTCACCTTCAATTTGATCTTCAAATTTTATAAATATTACTTATATTTTACAATAAAAGAACAAGAAGTTATCAATTTTACTAGCCAGATATCATTTTAAATTTAACAAGAACTAATATTTTGTATTTGGGATTCTTCAAAGTGTGTTCAGGTTCCCTCTGGGGAAAGCTGGATGTTTCTGTTTATCTATTGGGATCCTCCACATTTTACATGTATCAGCCTCAATTCAAACTCATTTTCTTTTGCTTTGTCACCAAGGGCAATGTCTCATAGTCACAGACTCTATTTTCTTCTTTATTTAGCACATCTAGTCAGTCCTCTGCTCCCCTCAATTATTTTAAGGATGTCTCATTCTGTCTTTGTCCATTTGTGCTGCTATAACAGAATGCTACAGACTGGGTAATTTATAAAGAACGGAGATTTATTTTTCCACTGTTCTAGAAGTTGGGAAGTCCAAGATCAAGGCACCAGCAGGTTCAGTTGTCTGGTGAGGGTTCTGCTTTCAAGATGGCACCTCGTTGTTGCTTCCTCAAGAAGGGAGGAACACTGTGTCCTCACACAGGGGAAGGCAGAGGGTAAGCTAGCCAAACGCTGTGAGAAGCCTCTTTCATAACAGCCTTAATCCCATTTATGAGGAAGGAGCTCTCATGGTCTAATCATATCTTAAGGACCTCACTCTCATCACATTGGCCAGTAAGTTTCAACACCTGAAATTTGGAAGGGACAGTCAAATCATAGTACACACTTACCCTTTCACTGCCATTTCCAGTACTACCACCCTTCTGGAACTGGTCTTTGCAATGATCTTTATATGAGGGAAATCTGGCTCTTCCAGTCTGCAGTGGGTTCCCATTACCACCAAAATAAAGTGTCAATGCCTCAAAATCACTTATAAAGCCCATGGTGTGGCCAAAAGTTCCATCCTCAGCTTGATCTCCTAACTTCTGCTTCTCCCAAATTCTGTCCCCATCTTCAACAGTTATGAACTGCTTTTAGTTATTTTTCCTTGCCAAGTGGCCAATCACTATGTTCTCTCTCACTGCTGCATCCCCCCTTTCACCCCACTCCTCCATCCCTTGCCTAGTTTCCCCAGTTGCTGTCACCCCATAGGTCTGGTTCAAAGCTACTCCTGTAGCCTCTGTACTCCCCCATTATGGGACTTTCCATGTTATCCTATTGCAGACATGCTTATTTCTCCACACAGAGGAAAAGAACGAATTTTTGTGATGTTTGTTTGTTTTTTCATTACATTTATTCCTAAATTCTGGCTCAGTGCCAGATTAATGGCAAACATACAATATGTCAAATAAATAAATAGATTAAAATTCATTATCTAACGTTTACTTAAAATGGTATTACTTGCCAGTTTTCTCTCCACATTGCTTGGTGTTTGTTTTAGGCAAAATAATGGTCTCAAATATCTCCACGTCTCAACCTCCAGAACCTATGAATAACTAACATTGCAGATGGAATTAAGGTTGGTAATCAGCTGACCCTAAAATAAGACTATTCTGAATTATCCAGGTGGGCCCAATGTAATCACAAGGGAATTGAATGGGAAAGAGGGAGACAAGAGGATCAGAATGAGAGATGTGACATCACGAAAAAGACTCCACCAGCCATTGCTGGCTTTGAAAAATGGAGGAAAGGAACCATGAGTCAAGAACTGCGATCAGCCTCTAAAGCTGGAAAGTCAAGAAAATGAATTTTCCCCTAGAGCCTCTAAAAAGGAATGCATCCCTGCTGGCACCTTGATTTTAGCCAAGTGACTATTGACCATTTCAGACTATTGACCTCCAGAACTGTAGGTTAAAAAAAAAAATGTATTGTTTTAAGCTACTATGAAAGTTGTCAGCATTAAATGGAGTCACTAATATTAAGAAAATGGTGACAGGCTGGGCGCAGTGGCTCATGCCTATAATCCTAGCACTTTGGGATGCCGAAACAGGCAGATTGTCTGAGCTCAGGAGTTCAAGACCAGTCTGGGCAACATGGCAAAACCCCCTCTCTACTAAAAATACAAAAAAAAAAAAAATAGCTGGGCATGGTGGCACACGTATGTAGTCCCAGGTACTCAGAAGGCTGGGGTGGGAGAATCACTTGAGCCTGGGAGGCAGAGGTTGCAGTGAGCCGGGATCATGCCATTGCACTCCAGCCTGGGTAGCAGAGTGAGATTCTGTCTCAAACAAACAAAAAAAAAGAAAATGGTGACAAATAGAGCTGAGGAAGGCCATGAAGAGAGGCTTCTTATGCCTGTATATCTGATTTAAAAAAAAAAAAATCAAGCACTACCAAAACCAACGACCTTGCATAAAGGCCTTCCACAAAAAAGTACTTCTGCAAAAATATCTGCCCAGTAACTCCCTGTCCAGCCTTGGACTGGCATCACCTTTGTTACTGATTTTTGTAGACAAGGATAATTGCTTCAAAACAATTATGTAAGTTTTCTCATTTTTAATTTTAAAAACTATCAGGCAGGTGCATTGGCTCACACCTATAATCCCAGCACTTTGAGAGGCCAAGATGAACAGATCACTTGAGGTGAGGAGTTCAATACCAGCCTGGCCAACATGATGAAACCCCATTTTTACCAAAAAATAGAAAAATTAGCCAGGCATGGTGGCACATACCTGTAATCCCAGCTACTAGAGAGGCTGAGGCAGGAGAATAGCTTGAGCCTAACAGGCAGAGGTTGCAGTGAGCGGGGATCATGCCACTGCACTCTAGCTTGGGAGACAGAGTGAGACTTCATCTCAATAAATAAATAAACAAATAAAGAAAGAAAATAGATAAAGTAAAAACTTTCATCTTCCTTTACCTCCCTGAATATGCTCACAGTTTACTACGACATGTGTATTCTCGTTGCAATGCTCTATTCCCAAACAAATATATTTTATTTTAGAGATTCTCTCTCTGTTATTTAGGTTGACACTAAGTTTGTGGCGATTTGCTACAGCACCAATGAGAACCTAACACAGTCTTCCATCAAATTTTCACCTTGGCTTAAATTCTTTTTACGTAGAAATGTTTAGCAACTTCCCCAATCCGGGGTAATGCTTCTTAATGGGTGTGTGTGTGTGTGTGTGTGTGTGTGTGTGTAGGAGTGGGGCATAGGAGGTGAATAGACATCAGATGCACCCCAAAAGTTCTTCCAAAATCTATCATTTTAAATAAAGCAGTGATAGAACAGTGTATCAGAAAAGATTTGGAGGATATTTTTCAAAATACTCAAGTCTCCCTCTACACACAAACATACACAAAGAGGACCACTGCTCTAGAATCTGTGACTGTTGACCTTGTAGTCCTTGAACTGCTACAGTTTTCTCTATTCAGAGAAGAAAATGTCTTACAGTTCTCACAAGGATACTCAGGAATGAAGCCCAAGGCCAGGATGGGAAAGAAAGGAGTCCTATTTCCAGGTTTGGGGGTGGGGGTAAAGAGCACAGTGAACTAAAATGGCATGAACTACTTTAGAAAATGGTTGGAGAATGCAAGCGATTATGTGCTCTTTCTATTTTAATCAACTACATTTCACCAACAAGAGATTTAAAAAGACTTAAAGGCTGAAGGAAATTCAAACATTCCTAGAAATGGCAACTGCTTACTCACCTCAAAAGCCGGCTGTCAGGACTGAACTGGTCGGGGCCCTCAGAGACCAGAGTTCAAAACACTCATTTTGTAGATGAGGAAATCAACATTGAGAGGGGGACTTGTCCTAGTCACACGTTTGTGGCAATGACGATTTTAACTCCAGTTTCAGTGCCTTCTGTCTCTATCCTCACTTTCTCTCGAATCACAGGTGTGGGGCAACACACGCAAGCCTCACCTTCAAATGATGTGATTTTGGTCCCTAAAATAAACCCTGAGCTTCCAAACCTGCACCATCAGAAAGCCAACTGAGAACCCTCTGCAGCTTTCAGGAAGTGCACTCTCTCCAGTGACTACTTCAGATTTAGTAGTAGACTAAATAAAGAGCCAAAAAGGATTTCTTAAAAGACACCACTGGAGGCCAAAGAAGCTAAATGATAAGGGATTCCTTCCATTTGGAAGACCCAGCACTACCAGATGGAGCTGATTAAGGAATTTACTTCCCTGCTTGGGTTGGGAAGTATCAAAACACCTGCTGAGTTGGATTTGCTAGATGCCATAGCTCTCTGTGATTCAGTACGTTCCTTTCTGCACTTTTCTGAGGGAAAGTCTTTATGGTAATTACCCAGTTCCTACCCTCACCATTGTCTATTGTGTGGAGTTGGGGATGAGGGGTAACAGACCATAGGATGACTCACCCAAACCTGATAGAAATGACTCACATCACCCTGACCTTCTGGGCCCTCCTAATGCAATTTACCAGATGGGACTTTGTAGTTGTCTTTCTTGATGGGAATGGAGCAGGTGACGAAGTATGTTCTATCAGTGAGAAGAAGGGTGCACATAGGTATTTGACAGGAAGAGAGATAAGCCATGGCAGAGACTGCTATATGTCTCTCATTCTCTCCTTCTCTCTCATAATAATTAAATTTCATGTTTTCACTATGGGGTAACATGCCCCTCAACAGAATAAAGACAGCTTTTCTTAATCTTTGTCATAATTAGACGTGGCCATGTGACTAAGTTCTAGCTATAGAACTGGGAGATAAAATGATATATGAGACAATGAGACCTCCAAGTTGTGTCCTTAGAATGGACATGCTTTTTATTCTTTCCACCTTCCTGCTCTCTGGATTGTGGAAATAATGGGAGGAGCTGGAGAAAACCACCTTCATCATTGAGATGGATGCTACACATTGAGAATGGCAGAGCAACAGGTGGAAAGAGCCTGGATCCATGATGAGTGAATACATTCATCATGATCGCACTAGACCACTTACCAGGCAAATAAACTTCTGACTTATTCCAACCACTATTATTTGCAGTTTCTGTTTTATATATTGTGAGGGGATTGTGAAACAAGTTGATGACTGTACCTGCAGGCCTGTGATGTTGGTTTATAATTAAGAGTTAAGCAAAATAACAAAAACTATAATATGATTGATTTCCAAAATATCATGTAAACTGGATCCATAAACTTTTTATTTAGAGTCATGGCCCCTTCTAACAGTGTTAAAACAAGTAGAAATACAGTCATTATTTAGATATGTAGATCAAGCAAGTGGAAAAAGAACAAGCCAAACACTAAATAATGATGGACCTACAATCAGAATTTTTAGAATTTAGTGCTACTGATCGCAACCTCATTTCTTCTAATAGCAGCTTCATCCTGAGATGGTCAAGAAGACATTAAATAATTTTTACCTTTACTGTGATATTTGCAGTTGTACACTACAATGACTAATACCAAATTCAATCATTAAATGCAATGATATTAATTTAAATGTTAGCTTTAACTTCTTACGGCATCAATTCTAAAGATTTGTCATACAAATCGTCACATATGAAAAATTGCAAAAACATTATAAACAACTTAAATGTCCATCAATGGTAAACTAGTTGATATAGTCTGGCTCTGTGTCCCCACTCAAATCTCACCTTGAATTGACCTTGAATGATTATCTGAATTGTAATCCCATGTGTGATGGGTGGGACCAGGGGGAGATAATTGAGTCATGGAGGCAGTTACCCCCATGCCACTGTTCTCGTGATAGTCAGTGAGTTCTCACAAGATCTGATGGTTTTATAAGGGGCTCTACTCCCTTCACTCTGTACTTCTCTCTCCTGCCTGTTTGTGAAGAAGGATGTATTTGCTTCCCCTTCTGCCATGACTGTAAGTTTCCTGAGACCCCCCCACCAGCCAGGCAGAACTGTGAGTCAAACCTCTGAGTTCTTTACAAAGAAATAGCCAATTTCAAGAAATTTCTTTATAGCAGTGAGAAAATGGACTAATACACTGGTTGAACAAATTATAATATAATCTTATAATTAACAACTATACAATGGGTAGAAAGAATGAGGATATTGTATGTATGAATATAATCACCAGGCTAAAATGTTAATTGCAAAAAAAAAAAAATGCGAGAGTTGTTTTAGAAATTTAACCTATTTACCAAAGGGTAAACAAATTATATAAATGAATTATACCTATCAGTTTAGTAATATGGATTGCCTTTGTGCTGGGAAAATGAGTGGAGAAGAGACAGAAGTGGCTGGGAGAGTTTTCACTCTAGATCATGATGTACCTTTGGGAAATCTCAACCATGTGAATACATTACCTATTCAAACATAAATCACTTTTAAATCATAAGGATATTGTGCAGCCTGTATTGGATATAATTTAATGTACTTCACAGTGATTACCCCATTTGGTTTGAAATGCCAAGGGAGTAGGAGGTATTTTTGTCCCTCCTTTGTAGATTATGAAGATCAGGCATGGAAGGGCGGAGCACTTAGTTCTGAATCAAGACCTAGAGTGAACCCAAACAAATACATATGGGACTCAGTGTTTGGTGAAACAATATGGCTCAGTGAGTAAAATCCAGGCTCTGACAGCAAATGGCTGTTTGGAAACCCAGCTCTGTCAATTGCAAAACAAGTTCTTAATTAAATCTCATTTTTTTCATCTATAAAATGAGTGATAACAATATTATCTACTTCATACACACAGGGTCTGTAAAGATTGGATTAAATAAGTATTGTTGCACTTCTAGCATATACTAAGAACTTAATAAATAACAGAACTATTTATCTCCCTCATTATATTTTAACAACGACTTAAAAAGTCTTACACTAATATTAAGAGTTAATATTTTCAAGGGTGCCAACAAATAAAATGAACAAAAGAACAATCACTGTGTCATGTGTTCAACAAAACCATCTCATTTTCCACTTGGCCACACAGGAAGACTCATTTTTCCATACCTTGTTATGGTTGGGCTGGGATATATGGCAGTTCTGTCCAATGGAGAGTGGGTGGAAGTGACAGATAAAACATTCTGGCATGACTTACAAAATCTCACCGCTTGAGTCTCCATTGTCACTTCCCCTTCATAGCAATCTTGGAGATTGCATGCAGAAGATGAAGATGTCACAAAATGGAAGGAGCCCGACCCTGTAGGACTGTGTGCAGAGTCCCTCTGCCCACTGGCATTGGATTGCGATGCAAGCAAGCAATAAACTTTTTTTTTTTTTTCCACTGGCATTGGATTGCGATGCAAGCAAGCAATAAACTTTTTTTTTTTTTTTTTTTTTTTTGCAGTAGAGATGAGGTCTTGCTATGTTGTCCAGGCTTGTCTTGAATTCCCAGGTTCAAGTAATCCTCTGGCCTTGGCCCTCCAAAGTGCTGAGAAGCACCTCTAGCAATAAATCTTGAAGCAACTCAGATTAGGGGTTGACTTGGAGTTTTTCATTTGATTGATTGATGGTACTGGTAGAGCAGAGCAGAGCCTTTGTTTTACATACCTTTGTGAAATAGCACTACTTGTCAGTAACAAAATGTTAAAAGGTTTCAAATGTTCTCACCTCATGAGAGTGAAGAGACACTCATACTCTCATGAGTAACTCTCTTCCATGTTTTCTGTTTTGTTTTGTTTCTTTCTCAAATGGCCATAATATGGGCTTGAGATGTTTGCTATGGTGCTGGATTTATAGGACAGTGTGTCCCTCTAAATTTCTGGGGCCTTTGTTGCAATATGCACAGATTGCCTTAAATACTTAGAGCCAGTGGGGAAAACTAGCTCTTCTAACTAGAAAATGATACCCCCTAAGATGAAGGCATAAAGATAACAATAGAATATTTATTGGTTATTCCAGTTTTTAGAGAGTGAACTTCAGATATTTCCTTTTGCTTAGACAATGAAATAAGTAACATGCTTCATAGGGATATCCTGAGTTTCTTGGATAGCTCCCTGTGCTGCCAAATGTTTAGAAATATTCCCAACTACTGAGCATTTTTACCTAAACCTTGTGGTTTTAGAAAAGTCCACACAAATCACAGTTATGGGCAAATGGAGAATTACTGAATTGTGTAATTTGGCTGATCCCTTTAACGTAAGGTACCCTTATTTTAGTTCTGTCAAAGCCTCTCATTTATTACTCACTGTGTTGCTGAATCTTTAAATTTAAATTTAAAATAAACAATGCCAACAAAACCAGAATGACTCAGAATGTCAATGCAGTATATTTTCTTTATTGAAAAAAAGTGCACTTGACTAACACAGCTGTGACTTAAAAAGAAAAGAGAGAAATTCTTTTAAATGTGTGGATAAAGAGAAACTGACAGAGATAAAAAGAACCTAACCCATTTTTTCCTAGTGCAATAGTCAAATGTGTCCTTCAGTTTAACACACAACTGGGCTAGAGAGAATGAGTCGGAAACTGTAACATTTTCTGAGTGTTCTCATAGAGAGTACTTACAAATGCTGTGTACAGGTTGACTTGACAGTTTATGCTTCTAGAAGTTTCCCAGACAATATTAAAAGTTCTAACCATCTACAGGAAGAAATAATTGGTGGTTTCAAGGACATTTTTACAACAATAAATACATCAAGAAGTTCAGTTGCTATCACAATGAATGAAAAGCTTAAGCGATTCTTTGCCTTCCCATTGCTTAGAATGTCCTTTCCATCTTAGGTCACTATTTTACACAAATCTATGAAGACTGAAGAGGGAGTAGCTGATGTATGTTACATACTCATGATTAAACTTCGATAACACTTCAGTTGGCATTGGCCATGTATTTTCTCAAGTTTAAAAGGCAAATACAAACAATACACTAAATTCTTTTCTGCATTTCAAAAAATATATTGGAGTTTGCCATTCATTTCTGAAGCCCTGATGAACAGGTAACAGGTTTCTTGGCCTCAGAATATAGGTTCATATTTCTTGCCACAGTCACCATCATTACTATGACTGTCTGCATCCAGATTATTGGGACTAGCAGATTTGTTCCTGCCCCCTTTAAAAGAACAACATTTTTGAGGTGCAACATATCCACTGATTTTTAGCATCTATTCAACAGGTTTTTATACCCATTCATAGACAGCAGAACAATGTAGATACTCTATATACTCTATAAACTCTGAACCAGACTCTCTGAGGCCAGATTCATCTGTCTATTTATTTACGAATACTGGGGTGGGGATGGGGGGTTGTTCTATGTTTTACCAAGCAGCAAGTTGAATGCTTGCTTTAGGGAACTTCAGTTAGATCTTAGAGATGGAAGCCCAATGGGAAGGAAAGAGTTCCAGGAGTAGTATCCAAACCCTGTTGAACTTGTAACTAGAATTGCTCACTGTAACATACCCTACTAGGAAATGATAAAAGCAGTTTACTTCTGACCTTTCTGTAAATAAAACTACTTATCACAAGAGAAAGAAATACCTAATTTTCCCATTTGAGAGAATTCCAAAAATAATGCAATAACTCACCACATGTGTTTCAAATTTGTTTGGTATTGTATCTATGTATACACATGTGCACATAAAGATATACATACATATATATGTTATATAAATGAATGAATGAAGAAAAAAGAAAGAGAAAGAAGGAAGGAAGCAAGAAAGGAAAGAAGGAAGGAAAGAGAAAGAAAGAAAGAAAGAAAGAAAGAAAGAAAGAAAGAAAGAAAGAAAGAAAGAAAGAAAGAAAGAAA
>NW_012118599.1:9182144-9191139 GCF_000951035.1 Colobus angolensis palliatus
GAGAAAGAAAGAAAGAAAGAAAGAAAGAAAGAAAGAAAGAAAGAAAGAAAGAAAGAAAGAAAGAAAGAAAGAAAGAAAGAAAGAAAGAAAGAAAAGAAGGAAAGAAGGAAAGAGGGAAAGAGGGAAAGAGGGAAAGAAGGAAAGAAGGAAAGAGGGAAAGAAGGAAAGAGGGAAAGAAAGAAAAGAAAGAGGAGAGAGTGAGAGGGAGGGAGGGAGGGACGGAGGGAGAGAGGGAGGAAGGAAAGAAGGAAGGAGAATGAGAAAAGTTTTTGACCCAAATTCTTCCATGGAGTAGTCAAATATACAATGCAGCTATAATGGTGTTTGTTATTTTATAATTTGGATAGCATACTACCTGTCGAAACCCCCCAAAATATTTTTTGAATAAGTAACCCCGGGCATATATCCCGGTGGATTCAGACTGCAGTTTCATCTCTGTATGTGAAAATTATCTTTCATTTCAGCCCTTCCCTGTGTTATATTTACTAGACAGAGGTAGCAGCATGTCTGGAAGTGAGACAGCTATTCCTGCCTAGGCTCATCTTGTCCAAACGTGCACCTGTTCCAGAGGTTCCTTCTTCATCATTCCACAGAACACAAAGCAGACACATTGCAAATATATTAAGTCCCTGGTTCATTCTGCTACTTATTTTGCTTGTTCGTCTGCCTCTGGGTCCTTGATTTTCTCTTTCTATGCCCTGGAAGTTAGGGCCATATCTCTTTAGCTTGATTTCCTAACCTTTGCACCATACAACCACATGCTCACCAAGATGTATATTGAACATACCTTGATGATTACAGCTTCCCTAAGGATACATGAGTCGCTGTTTGACATGTCACCATGTACCTCTCTCTATAAGCAAAATGAAGGAGGAAGGTTGAGAGAAGTCCCATGGCCTAGCATTTAGTATTCTGCAGAGAACTATTTTCTAGAAATAAATGCTTCTAGGTATACTTCTCTTGGTGCTCTTTTTTGACCTCCACCTTACTCTATCCCCAACGCTTTAGCCTAGATTTTTCTATATTAAGATTGAAGCCAAAGAGAATAGTTATGGTTTTCTCTGATTCTGCTGAAAAATCTCAAGCACTTTGAGATTCTCTGGTTTTGTCTTAAGCATTTTTTTTCATATGTGTGAATAAGGAGTTATGTGGAAAGACTCATGTCATGCTGCAAACACTAATATTATATTGGAGGGAAAGTTACAGATTATGTTTGCCTTTGTATGTCTTTGTGCAATATTGTTCTAATTGTTTCCATGAGACTGTATCACTATTTTAATTTGCAAAAATCAAATAAGAACTTTTAGAAGTCTTCTTTGTATTTTTGTAGTACCTCTAGTCTCTTTAGGGTGAACTAAAATATGTCTACATTTTCTCTCATTTTTACATTATAACATAAGAGGCAAACTTAATTATGTGGGGAAAATTTTCCCACCAATAAATCAACTTGCCACTCAAAATATTTGCAATCTATATGAGGCTTGCTCTGAAAAATAACTGAAGCTGTTACTTTTGGGGATTTAGCAACGGAGATTGTCAAATTTTCCCTGAATAGTATGGTGACAGTTACTGACAACAGAACTGCCAGAGCCTATTCTAAAGCCAGAAAGAATTCCCACCCCTTCCTTTCCACCCTAACTTAACTCACCTTTCACTGATTTATCCTCTCCACCTCTCCAACAAATTACATGCTGCATTCTTTCACTGCTAACTTCATGTGGCCCTGAGACTTGCAGTCAGGCATCTTTTTTACTTTGGAAATAATATATACCATACCTTCCTATTGAGCAAGTAATTACTAACTTTTACCAGATCTCCACAAATCCCTTGGAGAGTTACCCTCAAATAAGCAAATTTCAGACACTTTTTCCTACCCATGCTATACTCTAAAGCCTCCTTTTTCCTTAATAATATTATTTGTGAGGAGTAACAACCATGCTTGGGATATTTTGCAAAACATCCAATTAACCTTCAGTAGATAAAGCAGGTGGAAAAGCCCTGAACCATGAAGTCTACTGCAGCTCTATTACTTACTTTTTGTGCTACCTGGGATGTCTTTGGATGGCAGGGGGCTCTTTGAGTCTCAACACCTCCAGGAATGAAGCATGGATAGGCTGACTGACCTTCCCGTGGCACATGAGTGCTTTGGACATTAACTGATTTCAAATTTTGGTGTTAGCAGGAGTTCCCTGGGAGCACAGAATGCTCATTTTTCACTCTGGATTATCTCAACCTAATTAAACCACCCAGAAAAAAAAAAATTAACTCATATCACGACCACTGCCTACTAATATGCATACTTGGAACAAGGAACCGGGTGGCCAGATGAAGAAAAAAAAATTCACCTTTCCTTCTTCCTAGAGTCATGGATTCCAAAGCCAACATTAGTACATCTCTTAGGTTGATACTTAAGTTGTGATTGACTCTTGTGTTTTGCCCTGGCTCACTGCTCTAGGACTGGTTGACCTTCCTCTCATCAGTAAGACTGTTTCAGAAGAGCAGGTCTTGTGCTTGCACATCTAGATATGTCAACTCCTGCAGAGGCTCTGTTGTCATTTGGTGCTGCCTTTCTGCTCTGACTTTATTGCTCATATTTTTTAACCATATTATTACTAGTCATTTGCCTAGAACTTTGCAGATTCATCTATTATTTGACCACCAGAAAATATTTTAAGAATTTATTGTTAATTTCCATTTTCAAATAAGCAAACCAAGGCTCAAAGAGATCAAATTGTTTTCCTGAGGCCATGTTGTCAAAGGTATAGAAAGTGATTCCTTAACCCTGGTGATCTGATTCCAGGACCAGCTCTCTTTTTGCTATATCATGGTGCCTCCACATATTTAATAATATATTTTAAATTTTTACCTCCCTTAATTATGAGAGTAGATATAATAAACAGTGGGATCATGATGCTTTACTCTGTGTCTCTTCTCTTTTAATCTGTCTGGAGCCATTTATTTTTAATTATCTATAATGAATGACTGCTTATTATATAATTTTATGGTCCAGGTCTAAAACCTACTACTGAATTGCCTTTGGTAATTATAGCATGTGGAAAAAACCTATCACATTTGCTTACCTTGACCTACTTTAATGAAGTAATAACACTCATTATTTGCAGCCATACATCCAAATGTTCCCTATCTCCATGCAAGTTTGTCTCAGCCGGAATAAATGCCCAGTTAATCAGAGGTGTTTAGTTTGCCTTGCTAATAATGCTGGTGCTTAATTCTCTGCAGTTATTACACAACTATCCTTCTTCCCATAATATCTTTAAAAATAATTGCATCTATATTTTAATTTTTGCATTTTTTGACTCAGGGAATAATATACCAAACATGTCATCTAGAAAATAAGACATTGACCTTGACAAGAAACATGAGATAGATGGTAAATAACCACTCTTCCACCTCACCATTTGGTCCTCTTCCCAGCTATATCATGGATACCTCCACTGAGGAATCCCTGAGTGGTTCCACAGAGTCCCTCCCATCACTGTTGGGCCATGAACCAGAGCTTCCAAAACAGCCTAGGGATAAGTGCATATCAAAATGAGCACTGGCAGGGTTTTCCACGGTGTAAAGAAGCAATGGACTATGATGGTAGTTCAGTTTTGTCCTAAGAAAACTGAATCTTTAGATTTTCCTTTCCTACCTGAAAATATGCAAAACATGATATAAATGCTAAGAGAAGCACTAGACCTTGCCTCTGAAAAATCCTGAAAACAGTATTAACACTAATGGACTCTCCACTATCAAGTAACTCCGGATTAACACAGTCTCCCTTCCCTCCCAGTTCTTTGGTTCCCCAGTTTACACCAACCAGAACAAGCCAGGAATTGGGGGCTTATCCTATTTGTCAATGCAATATTCATGGTGCAGCCAAAAAAATTGCCCTGGACATAAATATCTATTCTGGTTCCAGCTCTGTAATGAACTTCAGACCTCTGGCAAGATATATATCTTTTCTGTGTCTTATTAGCGTAAAATGATTATGCTAATTTTTTTGAAAGGCATTGGGAAGTTTAAGCCAATAGAGATGAAAATAATCTACAAAGCACAAAACAATTTTTCTATGGAAATAGAAAATATTACTAAACAAATTTCTTAGCCTAATGACTCTGATCATGTATGCTCTGTTGTATTATTGTTTCCCTTGTTAGCATAAGAAAATAGGAGTACAACATTATTGATTCATAATATTTTCTACTTCCATAGAAAAAAATTGTTTTGTACCTTTTAGATGATAGAATGTACAAAAGTTGTTTTGTACCTTTTAGATTATTCTCACCTCTATTGTCTTAGCTAAACTTCTCAGTGCCTTTCAAATCAGAAAGTGGAATACATTAAAGCCACAGAGGATGCTCATGTCATCAGATATTGTTAATATCCCTTCTCCAACTGCATAGCATGAGGGTTGGGAACTCAGGTTCAAGGGTCATTCAGACCTTGGAGAAAATCTTGCCCCTGATGTGACATTTGCCAAGTTATTTTCTATTTCTGAGCTTCAATTTATTCATCTGAAAATGGGGTAATATATTCATCTGTCAATCTCACCTCACAGGATTGTTATAAGGATTAAATGAAGTAATGCCCATAAAAAGCATTTAACAGCAAACCTGACACATAGTGAGTTCCTGGACAATGTGGTAAATACTGTCTCTTAACATTTCTTTTTCACAATGTAAATAGACTCTCCTGGAAATAAAGAATTCCAGACTCAATTGAGTTTGGAAGATACTGCTTTAAATGCGTTCTTAGGTGAAGAACCATTAATGTATTCACACGTGGGACAACTCTTCAAAAAAGAGAGATGATATCTAACATTTGCCTAAAATGTTTGGAGATTAGAACACTTTATTTTTGTAGTAGTTTTGCGGGACTAGGTTTCTGGGGATCATGCTTTGGGAAATCTTGTTCTCACAAATCAGATATTCATAATATTTTCATGAAATCCTAGGATCTCATTTGTCTCAAAATAATGGGGAGAGATGAGAAGAGAAAGAAGTGGATGAGTGTCAACATGAACCACAATAGGATCACTGTTGAAGCTGGATGATGGGTACATGGGAGTTCATCATAGGATTCTTTCTCTTTTGTACATGTTCGAAAAATTCCATTAAAATTTTTTAAAAAGATATTAAACAAACCAGAAAAATATATATATGTGTATACACATATATATGTAATATATATACCTGCATACATGCTGTGTCTTGATACATACACCAAACTCTAAGAGAAATGGCTTATCTCCCGAGGTCTACAGACCCACTCAAGCAAAAGTAAATTATCTGTTTCTTTCACTAACTTGGCAATGAAGCTCTTCTCACACTTCAGAGCCTAATGAGGTCACCTGTGGTGACGGCAGTCAAAGGAGAACCCAGCCGGGTCATCCAAAGGCGAGTATCATCTCTACTCATAATCTCAACTTTCTTCCCTTCTTCCCCATAAAGGCTTTTACAGAAAAAATAATAATAATAATAATGCAATAGAAATTATATTTTTAACTTAATTTTTTTCTCTCATATTCCTGCCAGATGTGCTACTACAGTCAAAATCAACCAAAGGTTTTGACAGGAGGAAAAACAGAATCAGTTCCTGAATAACAGAGACTTGAATCACCAAACATTCAATGGACGTGGTACAATAGTAGTTTTGACTTGAAGAATCGGGTTCATCTGTCATTTTAACTGAAGCTGTCTTTTGGGAATGCCAAGGTTTCTAGCTGCCAGGGAACCCAAAGGGACTTGCAATTGGCCTAGAACCCATTTCACTTGCCAAAGTACCTAAGTTATTATATTAAGAAAATTCTCTCTCCTGATAACAACAAAATCACCAATCAACTGTCACTTTTTGGCTTTTTAGACAAAAATTCTCCCTAACTTCTCTCTTGTTCTAAATGTAATTATTTTAACCATACCTCATTACTTTTTATTATGCCCAGTTAAAGGTACTTGCATATTTGCATCATGTCTTTCATGGTTTAAACTCACTTTGGCACATTAGCAAAATCTTATTGTTGTTTATTTAACCTTTAGAAAGTTCACAGATAGCTAACCTACCTGTCACCAAGATTTGCGTTTATGCATTAGGCATCTCCCAGCTGGACCATTTCACAGACTCCTGGCTGGCCCTTCTCATTCATTCATTATGTGTTCACAGTTCACTCAAAATTTACAAGATGCTTAAGTTTGTTTCCATTCTCTAAAGTTCCCCTTTCCGCTCTCCCCCTGGCCTGACATAATGACTTTCTTTTTTACGTAAGAGTTACCTTTAAAATTAAGGTAGAGTCTTCTTACTTTGTTTCTGTTGTATAGTTTCCAACAAAGTAAAAAGAAAGAAGGAAAAAAGCTAATTTATGGAATTATGGGGATAATTTCTATCTCATTTTTACAAACAAACAAAAAAAAATAGATTCAGGTTGTCCTAGCTTAACCTCTTATTCTTCAAAGACTTTTAAGAGTTTAAGAGGAAGCATCCCAAGGAGCTTTAAGCAGAAAAAAAAAAAAAAAAAAAAAACAAGGAAATAATTCAATTTCAAGAACTGGACAGTTTCTGCCTATATGGAATTCACATCTGGGAACCTGCAGCTGGGCTGGGGCAGTAACCTACATATTAACTGCAGTAAGAATATTCGGGGCATAGAAAGCCCACACTATCCTCACTGAAACTGGAGTTGGCCTGGAAAAACTTGAGAGCAGCTCAGATGCTGTGGTAAAGGCATCAGGGACAAACTCTACTGATGATGCTTTTTATCAGTAAAAGACCCCTGCACTGCTTTGCCAGTCATAAAAACAAATTTTCACCAATCCACACTCACCTCCGCCCAGTATATCATCTGCAATAGAACAAATCAAATTACAGATGTGGAGTGTAGCTGCTCCGGTTAGAGACACAGCCTGATCTCCTTGAATCAGGCTTTCCAGGCTAGCTTTCACAAGCCCAAGTTCAAAAGAAAGTGAGGTCCTTACTGACTAGACTGAGGTGTGCACTGCAGGATGCTGAAAGCGTGGGTTTCTAGCACTCTCTAGTTGTAACTCTGCCACTATACTAGAGTGAGATAACTCAGCTAAGATACTTGGATACTCCTAGGCTGCATTATTGTTTTGATATTCCTTGTGAATTATTTTTTCCTGACAGGGTAAGTGGAGTGGAGGCGAGAAGTCAGAAAAATAACATTTGAAAGCTAATTTCTCTGCATGTGCCAGACGCTGTGTAAGCACTTCGGATGCACTCTTCACAACCAGAACATTTGTTATTCCCACTGTAGAGAAGAAAAAATTGAGTTTTAGGGTGAGGCACACAGCCAGTAAGTGGAGAAAGTCCAAAACTAAATTCAGAGCCTAAACATACCATACACACACCAAAAGAACAGGGATTGCAATGGACATTGTCACTGAGATGGCTTCTCCCAGAACATGTAGAGTCCTCTTTCCAGGTGCATCCTGTCCTGTTCCCTTCCTGGATGTTCTAATGGCTGCAATTCTAGTTCAGGGTCCTTTCTTACCTATAGAATCTCCAAAGTCTCCCAATACATGCCCTTGTCTTCTACTCCTAAGCATTGCCTAGAATGAAATGCAACCTCCAAAGACTAACCTGTAAGGCCTTGCAGGATCTTCTCCCTACTCACCTATACTGCCTAATTTTCTCCCATATACCCTTCTTTTTCATTTTTTAAGATTTTTTTTTTTACCAGAGGAGAGCGTGAACACAGTCCCACACTACCGCAAATTCTGCAGTAGAGTTTCCCATATTTGGAGGTGTCTCAGGGGTCAGTACATCTGACTTGCAATGGATAAGCCTTGCCCTGGGAAAGCAATCTTAGGAATCGTGGTGTCTCCCCTGACAGGTAGGTATCTTCTCCTTATATACCCTTCAATCCATCCAATATAAACTTTAGTCTGTCTTCCAGGTATGACTCTGCTAGGGCTTCCAGTTATGTCCCTCCACCTCCTTCTATGCCTGAAAACTTAATCTGTTCTTTAAGCTTTTGCTCAAATAGTGCTTCCTCGTTGAAGCCAAACTATCTCTCCAACTCCTGACTCTGCCTTTTCTGTTTAAGTATAAGCTTCTTGAGGGTTAAATTTGTGTCTCATTCTACATCAATATGCAGTCACACACTGGGCCAAGGCCACAGAACTAACCAGAGTCAGAATTCAGATCTGATGACTCTCTTAGTAATGTTCTTTTCATCAAGTATGTGCCTTGGGGCTTTGCTGGGATCACAGCAGGATTTTATGCTATTTTCTTGTGTTATTCAGAGCAGCCAAGGCAAACCATATCCTCCTCAAAGGTGTGTCCTTCGAAAACAGGAGAGGAAAGTCTTATCCCACTTTTGGATTATCTAGAATAGATTAGCTTGTGGAGCTGTGAAGACTGAAGATGTCGTTTGGAGGATTTGAACAACATAAGTGTGGGAGGATAAAAACAATCAACCAAATAACATTTTTTTACATTATAAAAAAATACTCTAATGATGTTCATTCATGAACAAATTTTTATTAGCTCTCATGGCCAATCTGCCTACAGAACAGACTCTGTAATAGAACTACACTGCCCTTCTTGCCAGACTCCACAGCACTCTCATTTGGCAAGACAATTTCAAACACACCCTGTTACATACCAGCCTCTTCATCTCAAGAAATACCAATTCCAACCAACCACTCTGGACGTGCCTTTGAGTTTCTATGGAACTAAACTGGGCATCCATTTCCAAAGTGGCTGGCATGTTTCATTTCAGAGTAAAAACTGGCGAATTTATTGAGCAAGAATCTAAATTAATCTAGGAGAAAAGATAGGAAGAGTACGGTTTTGGGTGTGAGGAAAATATTCTCTATCTCATGTCAATAGCCTAAGTCATATTTTTTCAATAAGGAAAGGCATTTCCTTTCTTCTGGCTAGCCATCATCCACATTCAATTAATAACAAACTCTCGTCCACGTTTATTTCCAAACGTACTTCCAAAATCTAATTACCCTCTCTCTGCAGCCCA
>NW_012118599.1:9191454-9193498 GCF_000951035.1 Colobus angolensis palliatus
GGTGATCTGCCCACCTTGGCCTCCCAAAGTGCTGGGATTACAGGTGTGAGCCACCATGCCCGGCCTCACCTGCATTTCTTAAATGCAGATTTGTAGCCACTATTCCACAGACAGTCAGATGTATGAGGTGCGAGTGGGGCCCAGTGATTTACATTTTAACCAAGCATCTCATGCAACCCTAATATAGGTACTTCGAAAGCTACATTTTGATGAGAACAAGGACAATACTGGCCTGAAACTATGGGATTTAAAATAAAAATCTTAAAACAATTTACATGTACTAAAATTGCTCACATATTTTTCCCACAGTCAACTGGAAACAGTGAAAATTATTGACCATGATGATATCAATGTTCAAAGACCTTAGTGAATTGACTCCTTTCTGTCTCTTACCCAACTTCTCAGAGCCTCCAGAATAATACTGTGCCAAGACGTTCAGTGTGCTCTTCCTCACAAAGCTCTCTCTGGTTTTGAAGACCCTCCTAGAATTTTTGTCTGACCAACTTCCATCAGGGATTGCATCTTTCAGCAATGTCCCTGGGTTCCATCCCCTCCCACACCCATGTGGCTTAGCGGAGCCCTCCTTGGGCAGCTTCTGTCATAGCATTCCCCACAAGGTAGTGAGACCATCTACAGCTGACTCTTGAACAACACAGGTTTGAATTGCACAGGTTCACTTATATATGTGGATTTTTAAAGAAACAAAAGTTAAACCAAGTGTGCCTGCCTCGCCTGCCTCCCCTTTCACTTCCTCCACCACTTCTGCTCCTGCCATCCCTGATGCAGCAAGACCAACTCCTCCTCTACCTCCTCAGCCTATTCAATGTGAAGACAATATGGATAAAAGCTTTATGATGATTCACTTCCATTTAATGAACAGTAAATATATTTTCTCTTTCCTATGATTTTCTTAATATATTCTCTAGCTTATTGTATTATAAGAATACAGTATATAATACATATAACATAAAAAATATGTGTTAATCAGCTGTTTCTGTTCTTGGTAAGGCCTCTGGTCAACAGTAGGCCATTAATAGTTACGTTTTGGGAGAGTCCAGAGTTATAGGCAGGTTTTCAACTGCATGACTGATCAGTGCCCCTAACCCCCACCTTGTTCAAGGGTCAACTGTACTTTCTTATTTGTGTTTCCACCACACTGTGATCTATTTTCATATAAGGAGCATGTCTTATGTTTTGCCTTGCATCCTATATAGGAAACACTCAATAAATAATGTCTATTGGAATTTATCCTCAGATGCTATCACACCCCCATACAACCGGTTCCCTTATCCCATAAACCAAGTTAGGATTTGGTGCGCTTGGTCTAGGACCTCCTGACTCCCTTAAGAGGAATAGAAATCAGCTCTAATTTCTCATCTCAAGTGTAAATCAAGCAAGGAAATAGAATTATTGTAAGAGACCTTGAGTTGGATTTTAAATCAAGCGAGATGAAAGAAGAAATCTAAATACAGAATAAATCGGTCAACCATATAGCAAAGCACTAAGAGTCACAGGCTTCAGAGGCAGACTGAGAAATCTGGGATCCCAGGTCTTCCATTGACAGGCTGTGTAATTTTAAGCAGGCTGCATAAATTCTCTGTGCCTCAGTTTCCTGATAGGGGACAAAGAATAACCCCTAGGACTGCTAAAACAAGTAAAAAAGTAGAGCAGACTTCAGCAAAGTGTTCCCATAAAGGGCCAGAAAGTTCCTATTTTAGGTTTTGCAAAACTGACAATCTCTCTCTCTCTCTCTCTCTCTCTCTCTCTCTGTCTCTCTCCTCAAAAGGAGAAGCGGCTATAGACAATATGTAAACAAGTGGGCATGGTTGTGTTCCATTAAAACTTTATTTACAAAAACAGGCAGTGGGCCAGATTTGGTCACAGGGCTGTAGTATGCTGACTCTTACAAAAAACCAATGCTTGGCATATGTTAAACTTAATATTGTAGCTTTTATTATTTTGCTTGAAGGAATTTGCTTCCCAGAAAATAACTCGTTTCAAACTTTAATCATGTTATCACTATAATGAGAACACATTTTACCTA